>NW_006408648.1:4045951-4080153 GCF_000296735.1 Chrysochloris asiatica | reverse complement strand
AAGACCCCAACGAGATGGACTGTCCAAGTGGCAGCATCAACGGACTCAAGTGTGGCAACAGTAGTGAGGTTGGCCCGGGATTGGGCAGTGTTTCCTTCTGTTGTGCATAAGGTCGCTATGGATTGGTACTGACTCGATGGCACCTAACAACAACAACAACAACATGGCTTACTCAGGACATGGAAGATTATATAACTCCATGTCATGCAAAGACTAGATATGAATGCCCCAAAATGACAATGCCATCTAAACTGGGCAAGCCACACACTGTAATTACAAAGGCTGGAGAAGCCCCGTATATGGCTGTGTATTCAATTTACCTACAATTAAGTCACTAGGTTGCACTCAAGGCAATTTCCTCTAAGGGTGGCTTTCAAAAGGTAGAGTTGTTTGTGAAACTCTAGCCACAGGAAAAATTGTCAGCTTTTCAGATGGTAGAAGGCAGCATATTATATTTTCAGCTTCCTTTTATTCTAGAGATCCACAATCTATGAACTTGTACATGTTCGTTCTTCACGGGTTTACAGACTGTGACCATATAATTATATCCATTTTGAAACAAAAAGATGATACATACTTAGGGTATTTTGGTTGGGTCTCTTTCAGACTAAGTATGATACATACTTAGGGTATTTTGGTTGGGTCTCTTCAGACTACAACTCCTTTCTAGTTTTTTATGTATAGTGAGTAGAATTCAACAAAGTATTCTTGACAAGAATATGACAAGATAATTTTCTCCTTTGTTTTGAATGTCCATCTTGACCATATGCAAATTTTGGCCAGCATTTGGTCCAACAAGGTAAATTCTGCCAATGTCTTTAGTATGATTTCTTTCCCATAGCTTAGAACCCAACATCTTATAAATTAAATTAATTTGTACTCATTTTCTGCTAAATGCCTGTGCTATAAATACACATGGGAATTTACTTGGTTTTATGCCCACTAAGTAGGTTTTTCAAATGTTTTTGAATTAGATCTGAAGTCATCTTTACCAGGGTAGTAATTTTCCTGGAAAGTAATCAGAGCATTTTGTGGGGTCTAGAGAATAATACTTATAGAAGAAAGGGCTATCTGTGTGGCTTACAGTTGTAAACCACAGACTATAATCAGGAGAGTGACTTCCCTTCAAGGTCTACCATTTCTCCATAGGTGTATTATGGGCCATATATCCTTGATACAAAACTCCTGTGAAATCCCTTAGAAAATCAGTTGCATTAATCAGTTTCTTTGTTCTGAATAGTTTAACATTTTTATGGTTTTCCTACTCTTTGAAGTAGGTGTAATTGTGGTGTAATTTTGTTTAACATTATGGTGGCCACATGGCCAAAGCAAAATGTTTCATCTAAGCTTAAAAGAAACAGCTACATAATAATCCCATTATTGTGCTTCCTCTTTCTGTCTCCATTAATGGCATTTCATTCAATTAAGTTGTCTTTTCTTCTTCCTTTTTTTTTTTTTTTGAGTATATTCAAAAAAGAAACTCTCAAGTTGGTTTCTAAATTTAGCATCACTGATCAATAATGACATCTAGATTAACTACCTCTTTCAAAGTGTCAACAGCTCCCAAATCAATATTTCCTGCTCCACCAATTTCTATCAAGTAGAAATGCCTTCTCTGAAACTGGATCAGACATCTTTCCTAAAGAAAGAGCCTGAAAATGACAAGGAAAACAACTCTGTCTAATGAGGCATGGTGGCTGAACCAACCAGCAGTCCCTTGGTATCTCAAAGGGTTGCTGCCCTTTGCAAAGGCCTTCATTGTTTTCCTAAAGAGTATAACTCAAATAGTCCCATCTAGTTTTGAACTACAGTTCTATCATGTGCCATTCTCATCAGGGTGGGGAAGAGGAATTTTTCTACCTACACAGAATTATTTTATTGTTCTCCAACTCATGCAATAACAAATGGTAATATGTATAACTATTAGTCAACCGTGCATCATTCAGATGTAGATTATCTACTTCTCCATTGGACAGACTGCCTCTCCTCCCAGCCCCCTTACCCATGTGAATTTAGAGAATGAAAATTCATTCCTATTTAATATCAGCCAAGAAAAACATAATTACAGAGATGAGTCTACTACTTTTGCTGGAGATAAAGATACACATAGCTAGGAACAAAAGCAAAACTACATATCTTAAATCATACAGGAATGATTTTGCAATTATCTATTATGTTCACATTATCACTGCTGCCACCTTCCACTGGCAGAAATCTGCATGAACAGGAAAACTTGGATGATCTTCTGGAACCCCAGTTGACCGATCAGCTAGGTGCCACATTCTGTCAAGCCAAGGCCCGCCTGCCCCCGTCTTCTCAGCCATAGTAGCCATAGTGTTGCAGAGGAGGTCAGTAAAGTCCCAGACTGTGTTCTGATGGAGGACTTCTTCCTGAATTTCCAGCCCAGTAAAGGCAAATTGTAGGGCTTTGGATTTAGGAGGCCTGGACTCAGCCACTGGTAGTCCAGTTAAGCTGCTAACCAAAAGTTTGAACCCAGCAGCTACTTGATAGGAGGAAGATGTGGCAGTCTGTTTCTTAAAGATTTACAGTCTTGAGACCCTGTGGGGCAGTTCTACTCTGTTCTATAGGGAAACTATGATGCAGAATCAATTCCATGGCGATGAGTTTGGTTTTTGGTTTTGGTCTCAAGTTTTAGCTAACTAGTGAAGAGGCCCCAAGGAGCACTAATCCTTATGGCACCTCACTCTCCTAATTTGTAAAATAAGAATCACACTACTGTTCGTTATGGGCCCATTTTGCTCTCAGAATAAATAATATCATCAATGAGAAAACCACTCTTCATATGAAAAGGAAGTCTATTCTTTCTCACTATCATCACTGCTCTGGATCTGCTAGGATCTCCACTGTGTTCTAGTGAAGAATACTGCTCCCCAAAGATTCAGGTGTGACCCCAGTGCAGTTAAATAGAAAGCAACCTGGTTGGCAGCACTGTGAGCTGGCCTTGCTTGGGGTGCAGTAATTTCAATGCATAATCTGTGTGGGCTCTGGCTAAGCACTGGTTGGAAGAAGAAAGGAGTGAAGAGGGTCATTTCCTTCATTATGATATAATAACACTAGTAATAGACACAGGAATTAGTAAGGAATAGACAGGACAAAGCAATAATTAAATTTTAAAAATAATATTTTTGTTCTCTATGCTCAATTATTGGAGTCCTGGTGTGGCACTGTGGGTTAATGGGCTGGACTGCAAGGTCATTTGAACCCCAAGGTTGGTGGTGTTAAGCTCACCAACCACTCCTTGGAAACCATATGCAGAGTCGTTATGGATCAGAACCGACTCGATGGCAATTCACCACACAACATGCTCAATTATTAGTCTTAAATCCCAAGGCTTTAGCAGTCACACTGTATCTAAGAAAAAATGGTGAACAAAAGGAAGATGCTTAGATATTTTAGTGGGGGCTATGCTAGAGGAGGAATCCTGGTGTGGTGCTATAGGATAAGCACTGGATTGCTCACTGCAAGGCTGGTGGTTCAAACTCACCAGCCGCTCCTTGGAAACCCTATAAAGGGCCACTATTAGTTGGAACTGTCTGGATGATACTTAATAACAACAACCATTACTAGAGAAAGCAGAGGGATGGGGTTGTTGGGAAAATATGGAGCAGAACAGAACAACCGTGGAACTAATAGGGAGTCTGTCCTGCCAAGAAACCCTCCTAAAGCTGTGGGCAGTAGTGCTGTCCTCTTTCTCCAGTATGATTGTTATCTGATGACCTCTCAAAGCTCCACTGGCCTCATTTGTAAAATGAAAACATTGTTTCATTAAGTGATTGTGTGGCTTAACTAAGATGTTTGTAAAAGATACATGTTATTGTTGTTGTTAGGTGCTTTTAAGTTGGTTCCGAGTCATAGGGAACCTGGTATAGGGTTTCCGACGCCGTAAATCTTTACGGAAGCAGAAAGCCTCATCTTTGTCCCATGGAGGAAGTTGATGGTGTTGAACTGCCAACCTTGCGGTTAGCAGTCCAGTAGTTATCCTACAATGCCACCAGCATTGTTGTTGTTGTTAAGCACTGTGGAGTCGGTTCCGACTCATAGTGACCCTGCACAGGGTTTCTGAGGCTGTACAGGAGCAGAAAGCCTTCTCTTTCTCCTGTGGAACCGCTGGTAGTTTCGAACTGCCGACTTTGAGGTTAGCAGCCCAATTCGTAACCACTGTGCTACCAGCGCTCCTTAGTGGAACTATCACTATATGTTTAAGGAGCTCTGGTAGCGTAGTGATTACAAATCGGGCTGCTCATCTCATGGTCAGCAGTTCAAAACTACCAGCTGTTCTGTGGGAGAAAGATGAGGCTTTCTGCTCCTGTAAAGATTTATAGCCTCAGAAACCCTGTAAAGGGTCACTGTGAGTCGGAACCGACTCCACAGCACATAACAACAACAACATCACTATATGTTTATGTCTTCAATCCTATTGTTTCTAAATATGAAATCTCACTCATTATATCAGTAATAATTATCAAGCTGGTCATAGTATTTTTTAAAATGTGTCACTGGCCATTGTGGATCTGTTTCCAGGGGTTTGAATGCTCAAAGGGCTGGCTATGTCCTGTGTCAAAATACCCAATATAATGTTTCATGCCAATAAGATTTTTTTTTTTTTCTTTTAAGATCAGCTTTAACATGGGGGGAAACATTTTCTTACAAGAGCCACACACCCACTAAAATAACGACGGTAAATGCTACTATTTGTTGACTATCAAGTATGTGTCAGGCGCTGTACCAGACACATCAAGAAAAAGAAAAGAGAAACCAACCCATTACCATGAAGTCCTTTCCAACTCATAGTACCCTACAGGACAGAGCAGAACTGCTCCACAGGGTTTCCAAGGCTAAAAATGAGCACTGAAATAGCCTCAGCAGTCTCTCCAGGAGCGGCTTGTAGATTGAACCCCCAATCTTGTGGTTAACAGCCCAAGGCTTAGCCCACATCACCAACAGGACTCCTTACATAGGTGCTCCAAATGTATCAGTCATGAAGATAAAACCTGAATCTATTTATTGAGGAAGGACTGATATTTCTCATGGATGGTATGTTTAGATGACAGGTAAGAGAGGAAGAGGATCCATTCAGTGACTGACAACAACTTGGGTAAAGTGTGGAAGGCATTCCATAGATTGTTATGAGAGAGAGAAAAATAATGTCTTTGTAGTTTGAGCCACTATTACCACTTTCAGAAACGAATACAGACAAGCCTTCAACCTATCTGTTTCTGATTTATGCTTATTTAAGGACTACAGTTCTGGCTCTGTATGCCCCACGTCACATGAGGAGCAGATCCCATGCCCAAGCCCATCCAGGCTGAAGGTGGAAGTTGGAAGGGCCCCAGGCTCACCTGTTTGACCTCTGCCTGGAGATGCCGAAGTTGGAGACACTGTTCCAGCCGCTTATGGGTCTGCTCCGCATTGAGCTCTAATTCATGCTGTTTCTCATGGAGGAATTCCAGGAGCTCTTGCACCTGGGCAGCTAGATCAATGTCTTTTTCACAGATTAATTCAATTCCTGATTTAAAAGAATGTAAACAATTAAAAACCAGGTAGTACACACAATGCCTGACTCACAATGGGGTTATTTTCCAACAACTTCTTCCGAACTCAGTTCTGACCTGAGTCAAATATCTCTTTGATTCATTTCATTTTCAATATTATTGCCTTTTATCAGTATCTTTATAAATCTGATTTTTATTTGTTTCTGGGGTTGACAGGAGAATGATACCACCACATACATGCTGTTACATGCTGCAACACTGTATGTAGTACATTTTACTTAACAATGTGTTGTTGTTAGGTGCCGTTGTCCAATCAGTTCTGACTCACAGAGACCCTGCACAGGGTTTCTGAGGAGCGGCTGGTAAGTTTGAACTGCTGATCTTCTGGTTTGTAGTCCAGCGCTTATCCTACAACTCTACACCAGGATCGTGTTACTAACAATGTTGTTGTTGTTAAGTGCCTTGTGGTTCAAACTGGCCTTACAGTCCAGTGCTTATCCTACAGAATGTTTTTGTTTTGTTTTTAGTCACTAACAATAATTGGACATATTGTCAGAAGGGACCAGTCGCTGGAGAAGGATATCATGTTTGGTAAGGTGGAGGGTCAGAGAAAAAGAGGAAGACCCTCAGCAAGATGGATTGGCCAAGTGGCAGCATCAATGGGCTCAAGCAACCATTGTGAGGTTGGCCCAGGACCAGGCAGTGTTTCATTCTGTTGTGCATAGGGTCGCTGTGAGTCAGTACTGACTCGATGGCACCTAACAACAACAACAATAAGATGTATATAAGAAAGAAAATGATGGTCATAAGTGTGGTTTTACTTCAGTTGAATATGTGTTAAGTCAGTGACTATCCATATTGCTGCAGCTTCTTAGTTCTGCCCAACTCCTTTCCTGCTTTTCATCCTGTAATTTATGGTCCAATACAGTTGTGGTTCTGATGCTGATGTGGTTCTGGGAGACTGATAAATAGGGCCCAAAAGAAGCCAACAAACTTGACAGTATTGGAAGACTTCCCCATCACTCTGACTCACACCATCAGAAATCCACTGCCACCGCCACCGCCACCACCAACATACTGGCAGCATCCACTCGGGGGAGGATAAGGAAAGTCTGTACACACTAAAGAAAAGTTATTTCTGGAGACAAAAATAGTATTTTATGTAAGGACAATATGGTAGAGTGGGAAATTTTTTTGGGGGGAGGGTGTGTTATATGGTCATAATTTCAATACATTTTCATATTTATTTTTTTCTATAAGTTTCATAATTTCAAGTATGGGGGACAGAGAGAAGAATGGCTTGTTCTTCTGTCAGCCAAATTTGTCTACTTACTACTTTCAATTACCAAGGGGATGAGGTATACAACATTTTATTGATTGAAATAAAAAGAAAATAATACAAAAAATTCTACTTTGCAGCACTTGGCCTAGGGAGATGACCCATGACCCCATGTTTGTTTTCGGAAAATATAATTTACGATCCATTTGCTGAAGTAGAAATCCTTCCCTGCTTCTGGCCACAATATGAATTTATTCCTGCTCATTTCCATTCTGCATGATGTCTCTGATGTTTAGTGTGATGGGCTTGGGCAAAGTATCTTTCTGTGCGAAGCTTGTGGCTCACTTCTGCCACCCTGCAGATAAATGCACTTTCCAAACCCCGTAACTCTTCAAAGAGGCCAGCCACTTGCTTAGAACATCATCCAGAACAGATTCCCAGCCTGCTCCAGGACTCAACCCTTCACTTTGATGGGTCTCACTTGCTATTGTTTCATATTAAGATGAACACAGGGAATGAAATGGGGCACGGAGATGGCAATTCACCAACACAGTATGCAGTGCACGGTGTAAACTGGAGGCACCAGAAGACTACCTCCAGCTCTGCCTGGAAGAAAAGGCACTCTCCACTCTCACCACTGCCCCTAAACACACTGACCTGAACCCAGTTAAAACCCATCAACTGGTTAAGTATCCATCAGTTACCAATAAATAACATTTGCTTGTGTTGACATTATTACATTCAACACAATGTCTTTTTTAAAAAAAGTTGTCCTGAGGTTTTTTTCTGATGTGCTCCTACATGCTCACCACCACCACAATACTTCCTTTGAGTGTGGCTGATTATTAACCAGTCCATGTTTTCACAGAACCACAGGCTCCCTGATTCATCTCTGAGTCTTCAGAACCTAGCACTGTGCCTGACTCACCCAGTAAACACCTGTTAAATGAATAAAGGAGCCTCTTTAGGGAGGAGCTGAGCTCACGTGCTGTGGTGGCAAGTACTTGTGGGCTCTGGGGAAGGATGGACTTAGATTTGAATCCATTCTCTACAACCTGTTAGCTGTGAGACTCTGGGCTGTTTACTCTTTCTGAGCCTGAATTTATTTAAATGGAAATCACAAGTACTTCTCAGGGTCATTGAGAAGATTAAGTGATAAAATGTAAATAAAGTCCCTGGCCTTTATTGGATCAAGAAATAAAAATTTTC
This sequence comes from Chrysochloris asiatica, assembly GCF_000296735.1. Lineage (NCBI taxonomy): Eukaryota > Metazoa > Chordata > Mammalia > Afrosoricida > Chrysochloridae > Chrysochloris > Chrysochloris asiatica. Next base: position 4,072,152 of record NW_006408648.1, on the reverse strand, counting down.
CCACTTTTTCTTTCCCTTTGGGGAAATCATAACAGATTCATTATTGACTGTTAACAAATTGTAACAAACACTTTTACTGATGGGTTTGTTGTATATAATGTAAACATAAAATCTGACAGGTATTTTGTGCTTACATTTATTGGTCAGTAGAAGCGATGGTGGTTTGGATGTTATTAAACCAATGTTTTCAACCCTGGCTCATCCAGTGAAACCTGTGAGAGCTGGAATTGCTTGGACTGCCTTGATTTTCAGTGTAGGATAAGCACTGGACTGCTAATTGCAAGGTCCACAGTTCAAACCTACCAGCTTCTCTGCAGGAGGAAGATGAGACTTCCTGCTTCCACAAAGATGTAGAGCCTTGGAAACCCGGCACAGGGTCGCTGAGTCAGAACTGTCTCCATGGTAATGGGTGTGGGCATGGGGCACCGGTTTTCTGCCTCTGAGAGGGTGATGTCATACCATTTTTTAATACTCATTTTTATGGAAAACATTTGAGTTTTTTCCTCTCTGACAGATTTCCAGCTTGCACAGGTCTGGCTTTAGCGGGTTTTACTGTATTAGTTTTGTCTGGAAAGTGTTTTTAAAAAATCTCTGTGCTCTGACTACACTTCAGACCAACAGCATCCTAACCTCTAGTGGATATAATTCTTACAGTTCCCAGGTTGGATGATTCCAACATGCAGACAAGATTCTTCACTGCTGGATACTTTCAGTGGTCAGGAACCCAGGAAACAGAGGTACTCCTATACCACACTCAAATTGCGAGGAGGCTCTGCATTGGAGTTTATTAAGGTCTCAAGACCACACAGCTAATGATAAAATGTTACTTTATAGCCAGGCCTCAGGCTACTGAACTTTCTCAAGGATAGGAGCAGCTGTGGTCTGGAGTTAGAGTTAGGTATGCTTGGCTCTGCTGCTCATATTTGTAAGATGTTTAACTGTATATTCTTGAAATGCTGTGTTTGTCTCCTATGGGGAACATCTGTTCTCCTGCCCCTTCCCCATTCTTCTTTCTGTGTCACTTCCTCTACACAACACTCAGTTCCGAAATGACAACTCCCTTTAATCAGGGTTCTAGATCTGTGTTCTCACGCTGGCTTTACATTAGAGTCACCTGAGAAGTTAAAAAAAAAAAAAAAATCTGGATCCATTCTAGACCAATTCAATCAGAATCCCTGAGAAATTTCCAGAAATTTCTAAATAAACCACCAGAATGAGAACCACTGTTCTACATTAATGTTTACATCCCCTCCCCTTCACCTACACCAGGTCCACAGTAACCCCGGAGTAGCTTTCATTTCAGAAAAACACAGGCCTTTCCTTTCCTTCTAGGCCCCAAGTAAAATGATTTGGAGTCTGTTACTTTCAACCTACATCTATGCCAACTACACTGAAGTCCACTCTTGATTAATGAAGCAAACATTACTGAGAATGTGCTATGTGCAAGACGGAACCACTCTGCCAGACGCTGGGACTGGAAAGAGGTGGGGAGAAAGAGTCCCTGCACTCACTCATCCTGCTGGGGAAGTGACAGGAACACAAATAATCCCACAGGAATGCAGTATGTGCTAGAATACCATATGGAACACAGGAGGCGTCAAGCTTGATAAGAGCCCTTGTCATGCTCTTTATGTGGATTATGTCACTGCATCCTCAAAATGACGCTACTTGGTCAATATTCTTAAGATTCCTTTATTCTTAGCAAGGCAAACCTTAGAGAGGCTGGGTAACCAACCAGATCGTAAATGGGGTGACCAGGATTCCAACCCAAGCAGATCGCTTCTATAGCCCCAGTACTCTTATCTTCTAAGCCCAAGGAGAAACGTAGTCTCCAAAACACTTCATTTAGTTTTAGAATTATTAATTTTCAAATGCTGAACTTGGGTTCTTCCCAGGCACAGTGCATTCTAACCTTCAATGCTTTAGATTCCAGTGATTTTTCACCCAAAAACTTTGCATAATGAGAGAGTTTGATGCCTCATTCAGTTAAACCACACAAGCAACATTACCACAGGTTATACAGATTTTGTCTTATTCTCAGGCCAAGGGTAACTGTGGCTTGGTCAGATTTTGACCAAGAGAAGACCTGTTTCATAATTAGTGAGGATCGTGAGGCTACAGTGAGAACTGGAAGGGATTTTAAGAATCAAGGCCCATCTGCCACACCGAACAGAAGAAGGGTCTAAGAGCTAAAGATACAGAAAGGTGACTTTCAGAGTCAGATGTGGTTCATCGGTGGTGGAACAGGACCTTGAATTCAGCAAGCCTATTTTGTATAACTTAGCTTTTTCCAGTAATGCCTACTACCTTCCAAATTGAGGCTCAAACAGATAAATCTATAATGAGGAAATAACATGAACAAATTAGGAAATTGTTCCTGTTTTGCCTTCAATTCCTAAGGATGGCATTGATATAAGTAAAGGTTTTTTGCTCTAGAGTTGTTGGTGCACCTGAAGGATTTAGTAGAACCTGGCTCAACGTCTTCAACTTTACACTTGAAAATAAGCATAATGAAAGTCCATACTTCCATTTACTATTACAAAATCAAAGCATAAAAGTCCTTAATTCATTTAACATGGAGGGCTAAATACCAGCCAAATTCATCATTTGCCAACTGCCCTTTTTCTAAGACAAGGGCAGATTTCACCTTCAATCAGCACTTGTGTATTAGCTATACATTGCAAATGCCCAAGCTGTTGATTGTCTTAATCCCTGTCTCGGAAGTCCTGTAGTCCTCATTAACTAGGGTAAGGCCCACCCTGTATTTTTGCCCCTCCACCTGTCTCCTGCTCTGTGCTTCCTCCTCCAAGTCCACAGAGGAGGTGCCTCCTCGGCAGAACCAGGCGCTCAGTCATAGAAAGGCAATGGAGTCCCTGAAACATCTGGATCCATTCCCTTTGATACCTCAAGGGCTCTGCAGTCTGCACATTAACTGTGGCAGAAGCAGGGGAACAGCCAATCTCAGCAGAGAGAGATGAAGAAACCAATCAAGCTTCTTTTGACAAAGCTCAGCTCTAAACAGGATAATGTGGGGGTAGACAGCCCATCTGCCTGGGGGTGTTTTCACCCACTCAGCCCTCATGGCTAATGTGGTCGCCAAGCACAGCCAACCCACAGTTACAAGCAGTCCTCAGGAACTGCCAGCTCCCAGAAGTTTTTCTGTTACCATGGATACTTGGCTTTTGGAACAAAGGTTGGCCTGCCCAAGGTCATACCAGCACAAAAGTACTGAATGGTGCAGATCTCCTGGCCAACAGGCTCTCTCTCTCCTGTTAGATACATCACTTTTAAGGGATGAACATCCCTGCATAGCTTTTGGTACTCTGTCTGCATTCTCTCCTGGTTCCTAGTCTTAGTTGGTTCCTATCATGAGCATCATGAGGACAAGCTGTAGTGCTAAACCCTGAACCCATAAGGTTCTCAATCACAGAAAAAGATCACTGTTCCCCCCTTCCCCAGCCTCCCACTTCCCTAATAAGGCCCTGAAAAGGTACAGGCTCTATGCTAGATCACTGCTTCTCAAACTTGCACGTACACATACGTGAATCACCTGGAGATTTTGATACAATGCAGATACGGATTTATAAGTCTAGCCAGCTTCCAAGTGCTGCTGCTGCTGCTGCTGGTCCAGGCCCCACACTCTGAGAAGCCAGGTGCTTCACAATGACCTGGGGGGCTTACTGAACACAGATTTCTAGGCTCCACCCCGGGAGATGGTGATGTGGCAGGTCTGGGTAAGCCCTAGCACTGGCATTTCTAACAAATCCTCAGATGCTGCTCACACTGCTGTCTGGAACCACACTTGGAGAGTCATTGTCTTATACTAGTCTATTGGTGTCAGGTCTGATGAGAAGAAAATGAGGAAAAGTCACAATTCTCAATCCAGGTCATACTGCTGAATCACCCAGTACATTTTCTCCTGGTACCCAAGTCCTATCCAGACTGACTGAATTGGAATATCTTCAGGTGGTGCCTGAACACAGTCATTTTGAAAAGATCCCCAGAAAGAATACAGTGTGGATAGTCCTTCCTGGGGCTGTGCAGTGCTGAGTCTCCACAGCTACAAGCAGGCCTGTGTCTGACAAAAGTAAACAGAAATGCCCAAACTGTCATTCTTCTTCATTTACAAGTGTAGTTCCTTTGAATGCTAGTATTTACACTTTCAAGGACCCCTGGTAGCGAAGTGGATTATGAGTTGAGCTGCTAACCACAAGATCAACAGTTTGAATCTACCAGCTGCTCTGTCAGAGAAAGATATGGCTTTCTGCTCTTGTAAAGATTACAGATTTAGAAAGCCTATACTAGGTCCCTGTGAGATGGGACCAACTTCACGACATACAGCCATCACTACCATCACCATTTCACTTTCAGGTTTTCAAAAGAAACAGAGTGCTAAAATTTAGTATGATTGCTTAGGTCCCCTGATAGTCTTATGAGTCTAAATATCCTTCATGATCTACAGGGACATGGACCAACAGGGTTTTAATGAGTTGATGGCCTAGGTCCTTGTCTGCCTTGTCCTGGAGGGCAGGAAACGTGTTTTAGAGTAGGATCGGGGTGGAAAAGTGATGGGTGTGATTTGGGTGGTAGGAGACCTGGATTCTAGTTCTCCCTGGCTTTGCAACCAGTCAAGTGATTTCTTTTCTGTCACTTCAGTTGGACTTAGAGATCTCTAAGACTCTTCCAGTTCTAACATCATAGGCTGTTTGGAGTAGTGGCAGTTATGACTCAAGCATATGTTGGGCAAATAGTGAACTCTGAGCAAGACAAAGAGTCAAAAGAGAGTAACTCACCCATATTTTTGAGAAGCTACAAAATGATATGACCTTGCCATAAATTTGTATTAGCACTTCTGACATTCACCCACGGACCAGTGATTAAAAAACCAAACAAAGCAGGACTCAACAGAATGAACTGAAGAAATGAGCCCTGAAGGAGGAAGACCTGGTGGGCGGTAGTGTGTGTGGTGGGGAGGAGACAACAGGTCACATGAATAGTTCACATGAACATCTGACTGCTCCTGAAGGCAACCTGTTTTGTTTGTTTTCTAGGTCACCATTCTTTGAATCTGTGCAAATTTACATCATTGGTTCCCCCATTCTCTCTCAGCACCAGGAAACCCTGAACCAATTTCCATCTTCACTACATAGAACCTAGTTAGCCAATCAATCTTGGACAAGTGATTTCAGTTATGGCTTCTGTTTTTTTTTTTTCCTCTAAAATAGGAGTAAAAAAACCTCTCTATCTGTAAGAATAAAGTCAAGTCATAGAGTAGAAGTGATTGTAGGAGACAAGCTGTACTCTCATACCCATCACCATCCCTGCTAGGAGAATGAGAATTGCTGCATACCTGAGGCCTGGACCTCCATGATGTACTGGTGCAGATCCTGACCCTGCTGAATGACCTCAAAAGTCATGTTGTTCATGGCTAGCTTCCGCTCTGTGTGGCGCTGTAGGCGCTGCTCCGCCAGCGTCAGATCCTCCGTGTTGAAGTCATTCATTTGCCGGAGCAAATCCTCATTCCAAGCATCTAGCTCTGCTGTCACCTGTGAAGGAAGGACCATCAGTACAGGTCCCCTGGGCCCATGAGAAACTACCATGTGGAACCTCACCAATACCAAGCTTTACTAACTAACCTGCCCCTCCAATCCATCTCTGCATCTCTTTGACCCTTATGCCACATTTAAACAATTATGTCATGCACTCACTCATGGATTGAACGTGTTCTCCATGTGTTCCAATATCTATAGCATCAGTAAAGGAAGAGCAGCAAACATTTATATAATGAATTTAGATTTGAATCAAAGTTTGCACTTTCTATCCCATTTGATCTCCAGTGGGGCAGGCAGATCAATCTTAAAAACAGAGAGCTGATCTTTCCTGAGACAGATGCAGTGACATGCCCAAAGTTCACCCTGCTGGTGAGGAGCAGAGCTTCGGACAAAGCTCAGTTCATCTACTAACTACAAGTACTCTGTCCGCTGTCCTACAACTTCTGCTCTCAAAGTCTTTCATAATTGGACAGGTTCTCAGAAATGACGGTTTCTTCTCAAGAGACAGAAACTGAGGGTGAGAGAAGCGTGGTGAATCCCAACCCAAACCTGTTGCCACTGAGCTGATTCTGATACATGGTGGCCCCATGTGCACAGAAGACAATTGTCTCCATTGGGTTTTCAAGGCTGTGCCTCATGAAGAACTGCTATCTGTGGCACAGGGTTCCCTATTTTGTTTTTGTTTTGTTTAATCCTAAGGCCTTTCTTCAAGCACAGTATACACAGATGAAGTGTGGCTTCTGTTCTTGAAATAGAGATGGGAGAACTATAAAATTACCGCCCTCACTGCCCTGGGTTAGATCATGTCCCTGTATTGTCTCAGGTCAGCTCTTAGGGGTGCATTGAGCTCAGCAGGAACAACCAATATCTACTTAAAAATTACTAAAAAAAAGCAACCTTTTATTATGGATTGGCTGAAGGTTTATAGAGCAAATCAGTTTTTCATTAAAAACTTATACATATTTAATTTTATTTCATTGAATGCAATCTTCACAATAGAACATCATTTATCCCACTTCCTCCCGTGTTTCCTGTTTCCATTCCTCCTTCTTTTCTCACTCTTCTGAACTTTATCCTTGGGTAAATGCTACTCTTTTGATCTCAAATGGTTGATCATTCTAGGATGTGCGTACCTCACTAGTGTTTTGGTTCACCTTTCACACCTGTTGATTGTTTGACTGAAAATTGGGCCATGGAGGGTGAGTTCAGTTCCAGATCTGAATGACAGTCATAATCTTGTTGGTTCTACCAGTTTCTACTCAACCAGTAAGCCTGGCCTTTTTAATGATTTTGGTCAATATCTACTTATTGTGGGGAGGTTCTAGGGGATCTGGGAGCCAGTAGGTTGAAAGGAAAACAGGTTTATCTGTGATTATATCTTTTGAAAGTACTGCACGCTCTGGTTTAGAGAAGACTGTTAAATAGAGTGGAATAAGAGAATAGTAACTCATCTTTATAGGATTTCTTGTTGTTGTTAAGTGCTGTCAAGTTGGTTCTGACTCACAGTGACCCTATATAAGGTTTCTGAGTCATCACTCAGAAATAGCTGGTAGGTTTAAACCACTGATGTTGGGTTAGCAGTCCAGTGTTTATTCTATAACACCACACCCTTTTGTAGGACTGTTGTTAAGTGCCATCGAGTTAGTTCTGACTCATAGTGACCCTGTATAGTTTTTGAGAAGCAGTTGGTGGGTTTGAACTGCTGACCTTGTGTTTCACAGTTCAGTGCTGATCTTACAGTATTTTTTTTTAAGTAGCATATAAAATACATTTAACAAAATATAAAGATTTTAAGTGTTCAGCTCTGAGTTTTGACAATTATATACACCTGTATAAACACCACCCAGAATGAAATATAGAACTGCCCATCCTCCAAGATGTCCAGTTACACACTTGTCAGCCTACTCCCCCGACCCTATCAGGCAACCACTTTCTCATTTCTGTTACCATAGATTTTTTTTTTTTTCTATTCTTGGATTTAATACAAAATGAAATAATACAGTATATAATCTTTTGTCTGGCTTCTTCTGCTCAAACATGGTGTATTTAAGATTCACCCATACTGTACATATCATTTGTTTATTCCTTGTTACTGCTCAATAGCATTCCATTGTACAAGTATATATCTAGAGTTATTTGTTTATCCATTCTCCTGCTGATGAGCTTTTGGCTTGTTTCCAGTGTTTGGCTATTAGAAATAAGATTGCTGTGAAAATCCTTGCACAAATCTTGTTCTGGACACGGATTCTGGTTTGTTTGGCAGTGGAACTGCCAGACTGTAGGGTAGATATATATTTAACCTTATAAGATGCTATCCAAGATCATAACATCTTACATCCCCAATAGCAATGTATGAAAGCTATAGTCGTACTATACAGCCTTACTATCAATTGGTATGGTAATCTACTTCATTTCAGCCACGCTAGTGGCTATGGGTCGGAACTGACTTGACGGCACTTAACAACAACAACAACAACAGTGGGAATGAGTGATATCTTACAATGGTTTAAGTTGTATTTTCCTGACGACAATGATGATGAACACATTTTCATTTGCTTATTGGCAACCTGTACAGCTACTTTCATAAAGTATTTTTTCAAGTCTCTTGCCCATTAGATTTGTAAGAGTTCTTAATACATTCTAGATATAAGTCCTCTATCAGGTGTTTGTGGAGTTCTGGTGTTGCACTGTGGGCTAATGCGCTGGACTGCAAGGTTGTCTTGAACCGCAAGGTTGGCAATTTAAGCTCACCAGCGGCTCCTCAGAAACCCTATACAGGGTTGCTCGACGGCATTTAACAACAACAACAATCAGGTGTTTATTGCAAATAAACCCAAATAACAATTTTTAGACCATTCCTTTGGCTACAACTCAAGGAAAACAACAATTAGACTAACACAAGCATGAAAGGAAGAGTCTGCCTTTACTTCCATTTTACATTTTTGTTTTGTTCTCATGGAACTGGGGCTATAACGTCTTCTGAGTCTGTTTGCTGCAGGAAGTTCCCAGTGGGATCCCAAGACCAGAAATCTGTGGAGTGGAAAGTGTTGAGGGTCTGGAGAGAAGGAACAGAGTAAGGTGGAAATGTTTCAGTCGAAGAATGAGGCTAGATAGTCTGATTTCTTGGGAATTTGGATCTAAACTGAATGTGAAATATGTTCAGGATGTAATATATGAATCCTTCAAATGTTTTGTGGAAAATGGAATTACAAAATAATGGCAAACGTCCACGACATCTACCTTCCTCCACTCTCACTACCTCATATTTTTCTCACCTTCCTCCACTCTACCACAGAATTATGCTGAGGAGCCCAAGTCTATTTATTGTGACACTATTTATTGATTACGCCATGCCTGAGGAAAGAGCATACTAAGACACTGCTCAACAGAACAGCCTTGCTGCTGGGTCTAAATCTCTTTATTGCATATGTGCCTGGCTCTGTTTTCCCATTCCCCTCAAATCACTGATGTCTAGAGCCTATAATTAGTCTGGTTTTGTGTGTTTTTAATGTTTCCTGGGTTATTTTCTTTCCTGAGTATTTTCTATTACCTCAAGGAAAGTTTGTTCACTGTGTATACCATGAAAGAAGGTAGAGTTCTTCTCTCTATCTTCTTTCTGGGCTGCAAGGTTGGCATACAGAGATTTTTAAAGAAAAATCTTTGTTTTGAGAGCTGATGCTTATGTTACTGCTTTCTAGTCTTAGCCCATGCTTTTCTGGTCCATAAACCCAGTTTACACACTGACTTTGTGGGTTCTCTCTTTCTTCTGCAGCATCTTTCCTTGGTCTAATAACCCTGAAATGCCCTTTCCCCTCCTCTCAGTCTGGTCAATCCTGACCATACTCCAAATTAGACCTTTCTGCATGAAGAGCATCACAACAACCTCCAAACATGGGTCATAGGTTAGTTTGCTAAAACAGAGAAGACTGTGAAAAGAAAAACATTCACCACATGGTTTAACTCCATTTGGTAAAGAAATCTAGAGAGAAATGGTTAAGGGAAGAAACTAGAGAATGAAGGATAGAACATAAGGTACCTACAGAGAGAGCTCAGCTTTTAGACAACCTACAGAATTTTGCTTTTTCCTCCCACTCAATTAGCTCCACCTCAGTTCCTGGTCTGCTTAGCTCCTCTCTTGACATCAGTGATCTGCCTGTTTCTCCTTCACTCTCCTGTGTTAGCATTGGGATATAATGGCCTTTTTGAGACATACATTGGCGTTATTTCTGTTCTAACAACTATCTACTCAAGAGACACAGCTGATGATGAGAGGAGCTACAGATGGGTAACTTGTGATACTGTAGTGAATAATACTTATCAGGACGGACTATGAGGGTTGGAAATACAAAGGTAGAAGTTTTGTAACAAGGAAGGGAGTGATTAAATCTCCTGGATAGGAGCAGAGACCTCTGGGACCATCAACGGAGAAGAGCCAAGAGCGGGACCCTACCCAGAGAAACAGAGATGCCTGAGATGGAGGCAGAGATGATGACACGTAGTGATGAAGTGACTGGGGACTTTGGACCCAGAGAGGGAAAGGGACTGTGGGCTGAAAACTGGGGGGAGGAGGGGGAAGTGTAGGGGGCAGGTTTCTGGGATATACCCTTTGGGTGGTTGAGGATGCATGGAGGGGATTGGAACCATGGCAGTGAGATGATATACTATGGAATGAATGTAAAGCTAAAGTTCTCCCATGTAAACTATCATATAATTCACAATAAAACATTAAAAAAAAAAAAAGAGACACAGCTGATATGGAAATCAGAGGAGGATTTGACAAGTTTTAGATAAAGAGGCAGGGAGAAATAGGAGGGCTTCAACTCATTAAAAAAACCAAAAAACCAAAACACAGAAAAAAGCCCAATTGAGACTTTCCACTGATCTACAAGTGCTAGATGACAGGGAAAGACATATTGCAGCTGAAGAGACAGATGTGTTGCATGTATGAACTATTTTACCATAATGGATTTATGTATTGATAAAGGTCTCCACAGTTAAAATAAATTATCATGGTCTTTTACTTTCCTAGCCTAATCTTATACCAAGTTCTTTTTGTCAAACAATTTGTAAAATGATGAGATTAGTCAATATAGAAAGCAATTCTTTAAAATTTGTGATAATTTGATAATTTGGATATCTGGGCCATGTTTAGGGCTAATGTAATGCTGTTTTCTTCACTATTGTGATTAAAGTGGGTGTCTTTGATACAATCCTGCCTTTGTCCATTGCTAGGGTTGGAGGTAAGGAACTCTGGTAGCACAGTGGTTATGAGTCAGGCTGCTAATTTCAAGGTCAGCAGTTCAAAACTACCAGCGGTTCTGCAGAAGACAGATGAAGCTTTCTGCTCCAGTGAAGATTTACAGCCTTGGAAACCCTGTGCAGGGTCGCTATGACTCTGCGGTGTACCACCACTGAGGCTGGTAGTGATCTTGAGTGATTATTTTGATCATACCTTTGCCATCTTAATCTGAGACTTGACAGAAACCAATCTCACAAGAGATCTCTACTGTAGAAGAGCTCCTACAACATACCTTGTTCAATTGTTTCAACACCCAGCACTGCTTGAGTGACTGGAATGTGTAAGCTAAATGCCCTAACTTGCATCCATCTCCTCTGTTCCATCTTTATCAGAAACCAGGAGTGTTCAGCATTAACCTGATTGATGTTACCTGAGTTTAGGTCTACAACTCTGGTCCCACCCCACTACAGAAGAATCTTTGAGAATATATTTGAAATAGGTGTTATGCCAGAACACTAAAGCTGTGTGAGTATTCGTATTTTAAAAAAGGGAGGGAGGAAGCAAGAGAGAGAGAAAGATAAAGAGATGGTGGGAGAGACCATCCAGTGATCTTGAAATAAATTTGACAAAAAGTCTAGAAGAAATGATCAAATAAATTTTTTGTGAGGATTTTAGTCTACTTTATTGTATTTATTCTGTACTTCCTTCCAAACGACCTGAGGTGTATTTAGAAAATGCTACAGTTATTGCTAGGAATCCACAAAGATTTATCTCTAACAGACTTCACTTTTTTTTCTCAATATATTTAGTATTATTTGAGGCATGTTACAAACATGGAGAACAGTAAAGCTTTGCAGTCTAGTACATGTAGTGGTTAAGAATCGGGCTGCGAACCTTAAGGTCAGCAGTTTGAAACTACCAGCTGCTCTGTGGGAGAAAGATGAGGCTTTCTGCCCCCGTAAAGATTTACAGCCTTGGAAACCCTCGGAACCGACCCCACGGCACATAACCACCACCACTATGTCCATGAAAGAAAAGGCTGTGACACTGGACTGGATGTGGGTACGCTGGGTGCTTCAAGACACAGACCGGCTGTGCAGGCCACTGGCTTTATGTGACCCAGAGGAGACTGTCCAGTGAAGCACCACAGGGCTCTGCCTGACCTCCCAACATTCCAGTTTACAATGTAGGTGATAAAATACATTGAAATTTATTTTGATAAGATGAAACCCCCCCCTTCCCCCACAACAGTAAATTTTGAGAGGGCAAAATATAAAAACCTTTCTTTAAGCTAAAAAAGAAAAGAAAAGAAAGTCACTGCACAAGAAGCACTTACCTTGAAAAAGAAAACCAGAGGGTTTTAGGAGCCTGGGAACGTAGACAGGACGGACGATACCTCACTGAGGAGGCATTGGGAAGGTTAGCTTCTCTTTGGCTGCACTGGGAGAATGCTAGTGTTGGAATGAGTCCCTTCATCGGGAGCTAATCAGGAGAGTTAGGTATCTGGAAACTATGTGTATTCAGAAAGAGGAAAATAAACTAGGCATTTATACACTGCAGTAAAGAGCTGATAAAGGGCAGTTGTTGCTGTTGTTGTTAAGTGCTGTGGAGTTGATTCCGACCCATAGTGACCCTGTATAGGGTTCCCAAGGAGCAGCTGGTGAGCTTGAACCGCCAACCTTGCAGTTCAAACAGCTTTGCAGTCTGGCGCATTAACCCACAATGCCACACCAGGACTCCAAAGGGCAGTCATAGTCAGGATTTCTAGAATCGGAAGGGACTGCTTATATAATCTCACCATTTTTCAGGAAAGAGAGAGCGGCTGGTGGTAGCCATTTTCAATTATTTTTAAGGTGGCCAAATAGACGTGGAAACAGATTTGCTCCATTGTTCCTGATAGAAGGATTAGGCCCAAAGTGCTAAAGGGTGGAGATTTTGGTTCAAGACAGTGAAATCCTGGGTTTCTGCTTTCATCACCCAGCTCTCACTTCTGGCATCTGGAGATATTTTCCAGGGATACAAAATCCTGACTACCAATCACTACCTGTCCTTCAGGTGTACTCTCAACAGGTAGTTTCCATGGGCAGCCTGAGTAGGCTAAGCATGCCCTTCATCATCCAGTGGTCTCATTGCCCTGCATCCTGGACGTGAGCATCTCTTTATCATAGAATTACTACCTTGTATGTTGATTTTGTATATCCCCTAACTAGTCCTCTAAGGACAATATCGGACATAGTTTCTGCTACACAGAAGGTACTCACTAAATATTTTTTGAGTTGAATTGCTATAACAAATGAAAGGATGAAATGAATGACTTCCAAATATACTGACCACAAATGACAGCGTTGAGACCACCAGTAAGGTAACAATCATCTTTAACTTCTCTAGGATGTATTTTCCTCCTTGAAAGTTATTTCTCCCAGCCTTTGCCTGACTCCAACTTATCCTAATGTGAACCACATAGATTTTTAGTTGGGTATTTAATCCCTTACTCATGTTAATTACTCAGATTAATTTTCAAGCGAACTGTGCAAACTTTGATTGTAATTGTAATCTGAGTTAGAGATTTAAAAGAAAGACCATAAATTTGGCCCATATTTTCCAGAGAGTCTTCTGCAAGGTCAGTCTGAAATGCAAAGTCAGTGGTTCAGACTCAGCAGCTGCTCCTCAGAAACTCTATACAGGGTCACTATGAATCAGTCGGAACTGATGTGACAGCACTTACCAACAACACACCAGCATACAGTCTGTACCAACATATTTTATTGGTGTCTGTATCAGCTCTAAAGCCAGTGATACTGAAATTGAACCATTCTACCAACTTCTTCCGTCTGAAGATGATCAAACATGCAATCAAGATGTATTGATAAGTACAGGTGATCGGAATGTGAAGGTTGGAAACAAGGACCCATAGTTGGAAAATATGGCCTTGGTGATAGAAAGGATGCTGGCGATTGCATGATACAATTTTGCTAACTCAATGACTTATTCATTATAAAACCCTCTTTAAACAACATAAAAGGTAATTATACACATGGACCTCACCAGATGGAATACATAGGAATCACATTGACTACATCTGTGGGAAGATATAGACATCTGTCAAAACAAGACCAGAGACAGACTGTTGAAAAACTATCATCTGCTCCTATGTAAGTTCAGGCTGAAGCTGAAGAAAATTAAAGCAAGTGCATGAGAGCCCAAATATGACCTTGAACATATTCCAGTGGAATTTAAAGACCATGTCAAGAACAGATTTGATGCATTAGACACTAATCACTGAAGATTAGAAGAGCTGTGGGATGACATCAAAAACATTATACAGGTCACTAAAAAGACAGTAAAGAAAATCCAAAAATGGATGTCAGAAGGGACTCTGAAACTTACTCTCCAAGCACAGAGATGCTAAAGTGAATGGAAGAGATGAGGAAGTCAAAGAGCTGAACAGGAAATTTCAAAGGGCAGCTCAGGAACAAAGTCAAGTATTATCATGAAATGTGCAAAGTCCTAGAGTTAGAAATGCTCAGCATTTCTGAAGCTGAAAGAACTGAAGAAAAAGTTTAAGTCTCAACTCAAAATATTGAAAGACTTAATGGGCAAAATAATGAATGGTGCAGCAAACATCAAAAGAAGATGAAAGGTATACAAGAATCACTGTCCAAAAATAAATAATCAATGTTCACCCATTTCACGAAGTAGCATATGATCAAGAACTGGTGATACTGAAGGAAGAAGTGCAAGCTGCATTGATTATATTGGCAAAAAGCAAGGTTCCCATAATTGATGAAATACAAAGTGAAATCTTTCAACAAACTGATGCAGTACTGGAGGCGCTCAGTCACCTATGCCAACAAATTTGGAAGACAGCATCTTGCCAACCGATTGTAAGAGATCCATATTTGTGCCAATCCCAAAGAGAGGTGACCCAACAGAATGCAGAAATCATCAAACAATATCATTAATATCACATTCAAATAAAATTTTGCTGACAACAATTAAAAAATTAACAGTACATTCCAGAAACTCCAGTTACGTCCAGAAACTTAAGTCATATTCAGAAGAGGACACGGAACTAGGCATATCATTGCTGATGTCAGATATATGTTGGCTGAATATAGAGAATATCAGAAAGATGTTTATTTGTGCTTTATTAACTATGCTAGGCTTTTGACTGTGTGGATCATGACAAGTTATGGATAACATTGTGAAGAATGTGTATTCTAGAACACTTGATTGTGCTCATGAGAAACTTGCATATAGACAAAGAAGCAGAACAGAACAAGGGACACTCAATGATTTAAAATCAGGAAAGGGTGCACCAAGAGTACACTCTTTCACCATCCCTATTCAATTTATATGCTGAGCAAATAATCTGAGAAGCTGGATTATATGAAGAAGAATGTGGCATCAAGATTGGAGGAAGACTCATTAACAACCAGCAATATACAGATAATACAACATTGCTTACTTAAAGTGAAGAGGACTTAAAATACTTTCAACCTGCAGTATGGATTGCATCTCAATGTAAAGAAAACAAAAATTCTCACTACTGGCTCAGTAAATAACATCATGATAAATGAGAAGATTGAAGTAGTCAAGGAGTTCATTTTACATGGATCCATAATCAACACTCATGGAAGCAGCTGTCAAGAAATCAAATAACGTACTGCACTAGGCACATCTGCTGCACAAGACCTCTTTAAAGTGTTCAAGAGCAAAGATGTCAGTTTGAGGACTAAGGTTTGCTTGATCCAAGCCATGGTATTTTCAGTAGCCTCATATGCATGTGATAGTTGGACACTGAATAAGGAAGACTGTAGAATAATCGGTGCATTTAAGTTATGGTGTTGGAGAAGAGTAGTGAAAGTACCACGGACTACTAGAAGAACAAACAAATCTGTGTTGGCAGAAGTACAGCCAGAATGTTATTTAGAAGCCAGGATAATGAGACTTCATCTCGCATACTTCGGACATATTATCAGGAAGGACCAATCCCTGAAGAAGGACATTATGCTTGGTAAAGTGGAAGGTCAGTGAAAAAGAGGAAGACCCCCAGTGAGACAGATTGGCACAGTGGCAGCAGCAATGGTCTCAAGTGTAGCAACAGTTGTGAGGAGGGTGCAGGACCAGGCAGTGTTTCGTTCCGTGATACACAGGGTCGCTATGAGTTGGAGTTGACTTGAAGGTACCTAACAACAACAACAACAACAACAACAACAACAACATACCAACATGGCTGTGGCCTCTTCAGGAGATAATGAAGATCATCCAATAATAATAGAGAGAAAAATTCTCTTTATATAAACAAGCACATAAATGTGCAAATATGTGTACTATACACATACATATTTTATTAAATAAAAAAAAAAGCTTCACTAGACTTTCATGAATCAGGATGAACATGGGAACAATTGATACAAACCACCACGCAAACCCAGTCTCCCTAGTAGAATAGAGCTAGTGTTTCACTTGATTTGACGACAGGCAGGTGTTGTCACCTGTGGAAGAAGAGGTCTCCTCACTGAGGGCAGGAGCTCGTTCCACTGCCAAGGCAGACTGTGGCTCATATGCTCAATTGCTTCCCATTTATTTCAAATCATTGCTCTTTGCACATGCCCAGTGGATTTATCTATTATCCAGTTGTAACAAAACCAACCTTCACAGAAGGGCACATGACATATAGCAGGATTTAAGAAAAGGAATTGCCGTTTGAAGAGAATAGTAGTCATGAAAGCACTGGGAACAGGGACAGGGCATGGACGCTTCTCTACCTTGGGAAGATTTGTTGACCATATTATGGGATAAAAACAATGAGATTCAAATCAGCTTTGCCAAAAGACACCCAAAAAATAACTGGAAATGATTAACAAGATGATTTGAAATATGGAACCAGATTTCATATTTTCAAATGAAAAGCTAAGCCTCATCCTAAGGGCATATTGCATTTTGAGATTGTCAATGAAAATGTAGATAATTTATAACTAAATATATTTGCATGTATAGAGGTTCCAAGTTTTAAAGTGTTTTATTGACAGTGTTTGCAACCAAAGACTGGCCTATTGTTCCTTGTAAATTTTACTTTCATTTCTTTTTTATTTAAACTTATAAATGCAACAAAGCAGTAAAAAAAAAAAAAAAAAGAAATATCATCTATATTTTTACTGCAGCAAAATAAGCATTATTGCCATTTAGTAATGTGTCTCTTATCTCATAAGCAGTTTGTATAAAATGTTTTTCATAGAGAGAGGCTGAGTCAAAAGGAAAGAGTTTTATAGAATATCATGTTTTACTCTTGACCACTTTGTCTGGTCTCTGTGGAGTCTAAGAAGGTATGTCAAGAATGCAGTTTTGCTTTCAAACATCCTGCCTAACAAATTTGGTGTAAGTTTCACCTTTGGGGATGGTGCTCCAGTTATATTGTGGAGGCATATATACCACTATTTATCGAGTAAAAGGAGACCAGTAAAACAATTCATACCTCATGTGTTATCTTAATTTTTAAATTAATTAGCCCATCTCAGCCATCAGTGATACAATTAAAAAGTCATGTTTGGATTCCCCAAATCTCAGGATAACAGGCACTTCAGGATACTGGTTTTCAGTAATGCCCAGGAATTTGGAGTATGTCTACCCAACGCCTCCTTTCAGTAAAGGAAACCAGCTGCAGCCCTTTACCACAGAGCCTGCCCTGGTTTATTTCAGCTGTGACATGTCTTATTACAGAAAGCACCCTCAGTTTCGCACTCGGAAGCTTCTATGTGAGTTTGCTCTTTATCCACACAGTTAAACACTGGCTGGTATTTGAAATTGTCCCACCATGCTCAAAATTCACTTCTGGCAATCTGACTTGAAGTAGAGATTCTCTATGGATTTGGCATGACTTCAATTTCTAAGACTCTAGGCATAATTTCCCCTAAATTTGGGGCTGTCCACCCTCCAAATGGGGACTAAGACCCTCTCTAAAACATGGATGTGATTGCCTAAACCAGAGAACGCAGAAACACAGGAGTGTTTTCATTTTCCTTGCTTGAGAGTGGAGTCTCACACTAATTCACCATTTTTGCCAAGTTGTCTACTGCATACCAACTTGTCGGAGTTGTCACCCATTCCTCAGGGTGGCAGTGGTTGTGGTTGTGTGTCGTCAAGTCACAGAAATCCTATAGAGGGTTTTGGAGGCTGTAAATCTTTATAGGAGCATAAAGCCTCATCTTTCTCCTGAGGAGCAGCTGGTAGACTTGAACTGACGGCCTTGCTGTTAGTAGCCCAACTTTTAACCCACCACACTACCAATAGATCTGTGTTGGAAGAAGTGCAGCCAGAGTGCTCCTTGGAGGCCAAGATGGCTAAACTTCGTCTCTTATACTTTGAACATGTTGTCAGGAGAGAACAGTCGCTGGAGAAGAATGTCATGCTGGGTAAGATGGAGGGTCAGAGAAAAAGAGGAAGACCCCCAAGAGATGGATTGGCCAGGTAGCATCATTGATGGTGTCAAGTGTGGCAGCGGTAGTGAGGTTGGCCCAGGATCGGACAATGTTTCTTTCTGCTGTGCATGGGGTCACTATGAGTCGGTTCCGACTCGATGGCACCTGACAATAACAACAACAACAACAACACTACCAGAAGGGATTTTTACACATACAAAGGCTGAAAAATGCAAATCTTGCTACATTTAAGTAGAATCCTAGTGTGGCCCCATAGGATAAGCACTTAACCTCAAGGTTGGTTTAAACAAGATCGGTGGTTCAAACTCACCAGCCTCTCCTCAAAAACCCTATACAGGGTTGTTATGAGTCAGAACCAACTCGATAGCACTTTACAATAACAGCAATTTTAAAGTGTGGTACTGTGGGATTAAAGCACTGGACTGAAAGATCGGTTTGAACTACCAGGCTGGTGGTTCAAATTCACCAGCAACTCCTTGAAAACCCTATACAGCGTTTCTATACGTCGGAACCAACTTGACAGCACTTAACAATAGCAATTTTAAACTATTTGTCATCTTTTTTTAAAGAACATTTTCTGCATGTGCCTTGGATTGTTTTGTAGGAGTGAAAATGGATTTGCCCAGAATTACCCTCAGGATAACCCCAGCAAGGGTACAATTCATGACCAAGTAAAACTAGCCACCTCATTCTGGAACTAAACCAGCAATCTGAATCTCAACCACAGCCATGTAAGCAAATACAACAGAAACATCCAAACCTTGTATTGTTTCTCTCCCCTTAAGTATTTTGTTGATGTGGACTTGGAATGACAGAAGAGTAAACAAAGACTACAACAACTAACATAATTTCCCTTGGGGATATACTTACTCCCAGTGGGCAAACTAGAGCAGAGGAAGGAACAGAGGGGGTGGCTGGGTCCTAGATCACTGTAATCAAATGTAACCTCCATTTATTTTTGTGAGCCTGACTCGTAATTACGCAGGAATCATAACTCACATCCTTTCTCTTTCCTCTAGTCATTGCCTTTGCTGTCCCACCTTTATAAAGTCCACTACACTCACTCTTCCTTGCATCATGTCAATATCTCTATTTTTCCTCTGGCATTTTAATTGTTTTTTCAATGTATATTTTAATACTACTTGCCACCTGAAACCCTTTTGAGTGCAGATTCAAAATAAATGATAAATTAACAAATGGAAATAAATTCACCTAAAGTCACTGGAATCAGTTGGGAGGATGATTGAGATCTAGATTTAAAGATCTATTTTCCTTTGTCCCAGAAGCCCATTCAGAACACGAAATCTTTAAGCAACAAATAAGAATGAATTTCAAAGAGGCAGAGGTAGAGGTATGTTTATAAGAGGAGAAAGATCATAAGATATTAAAGATTTGGAGTTCTGATGTGGCACTGTGGGATAATGTGCCAGACTGCAAGGTCAGTTTGAACCGCAAGGTTGGTGGTTCAATTCACCAGCCGCTCTATGGAAACCTTATACAGGGTCACTATGAAACAACAATTCCCTTAGGCTACTGCCTTGTCCCTACTGCTTTCAGCCAGGAAGACCACTCAGCAGTTCCCCCAGTACTCCCCTTGACCTTCTTCCACCCTTACCCGTCCACCTGTACCTCAATAGTATATTGCTCAAAGATGCGTAACTGCAGGAAGATGTCCAGCTTAATCTTCCGCTCATGAAACAGCTCTTCCATCTGCACCTGGGCATCATCCAGTTGCTGCAGGACCGACTCGATGTGGCTGATGGAGCTACTGTGGGGCATCTTGTTGCTGGACACAGCTGAGTCCCTGTGGCAAAGTGGAGAGAAAAGAAGGGAGGGAGGGGCCTCGCCATGTTAAAAGTGACAGAGGAAGGGGAGGGGAGGACTTCAGCATCTGAGCAAGGTGGATGAGAGTCAGCTGAGTCATTCAATCAACAGACAGTTATCAAACTCCTATTGTGAACTTGGCACTATCTGTTTAACAGGCGAACCAGAGGCAATGTGCACTCACAGTACTGTATGCCTTTGCCAAAGTAGCTGCTCTCCTATTCCTCAGTCAGAATTGTGGAATGAATCAAGTAAAATGATAAATAGGAAAGGACTCTAAAAGGTGTATCATATCAGAGAAATGGCCTGGTCTACATATGTGTAGTCTTAATACACGCATGCATACACATATCACAGCACATAGGGAGGACAAATGAAAGGCACATAAAACATAGACCTCCCTAGCTTATCTGACAAGACTGCTGTTAAAATGAGATGGGATCATGGCTGTTAAATTAGCCATACACTCTACAGTGCTGTGCCAAGATAGAGACTGGTGGTAAACAAGTTTTAAGTTGTAGTTAGGGAACTTTGGGGCTGAAGTCCGCCAACTGGATTAATTTCCCAACTCTGACATGCGTGGGTGATGGCCTTAGGAAATCACCTCTCTGAGCCTCAGTTTCCTCACCTGTAAAACAGGCAAACAGCCCTGCCCTGTTCACTCTGCAGTCCACTGCCAAAGGAGTCAGTGCACGGGAAATGCTCCGTAAGTAGTAACGTGGTATGAATAGTTATCAATTCTGAAAGGTTACAAATGAAGCATCAAGTGCCAACTGAGGCAAAGAGTCAAGGCAAGATCACAGCAGCCTGGAACAACCAACTTCCAAGAAGATGAGTTTTGATTGGGGGGTTGGGGGGGAATGAATGTCTGAGCAAAGAGATGGGAAGGGGTGTCCTTTCTGAGCAGCAAGAATCTATATAAAACTAATGGTAGGCGGTGGCACGCTGTAGAAGAAAACCAGAGATAAACAGATTGACCAGCTCAGGGAAGTGACATGCTGCTGAAACTCACAAAGAGGTAACGGTGGTAGGAATACCACTAAGGTTAAGAAGTTCCGATTCTGTAAGGCCTTTAGTAAACTGGAGTCCTAATCCTTTAAATAAACTGGCATATTCATTACTTTGTGACTTCTTTGTTTCTTATGAGTCTAAGAAGTCTGAGGGGCAAGGGAGAAACAATTAGTTTTGAGTCCTGTCATCAGTAGGCTTTCTGGAAGGCTTTTGTTATAGATTGAATTGTGTCTGCCCAAAATATGTGTTGCAAATCCTAACCTGGATGCCAGTGGTTACAATCCCATTTGAGAATGGGTTGTCTTTGTTGTGCTAATGTGACAGGGTTAATATAGGATGCATCTTGAGTCAATCTCCTTTGAGATAAACGAAAGATTAAACCAGCAAGTCAGCAAACAGAGATGGGAGAAGAGAGATGCCAAGACACATGAAGGTTGCCAAGAGCAGAAATTCAGAGACAAGGTCTTTCCTCCAGAGCTGACACAGAGAGAATGCCTTCCCCTAGAGCCTGCATCCTGAATTCAGACTTCCAGCCTCCTAAACTGTGAGGAAATAAATGTTTGTTTGCTTAAGTCACCACTTGTGGTATTTCTGTACAGCAGCACTAGCTGGCTCAGACCCTTTTCCATTTCAGACCTGTCCATACCTGGTTTTTTCAGACTGTTTGTCTCAGAAGTAATGGTATCTGAGCTCACGCCATCTGTTTCTGAGGAGAGTTTATAGCTAGATTGTCAAGATTGTCTTCTGTCATTGAGAGAGCCCCCAAATCTCACTTCCACACCCTGGTCTCAATGGGCATGAAACAGGTATGGCTCCTCTCCACCCGGCAAACCACTGCAGAAAACCCCCAAGCATAAAAAGCACCTAAGAGGTGTCCTCATGACTACTATCCACCATGCACTATGTGAAGACTGTCCTTTAGAACTACTCATCTCAGCATTTCTCCAGCACACAGTCTCCAGAAAGAAGAGACTGATTTCTGACCATTTTGTATAGAAGCTCTGGCAGCGTCATGCTCACTAGGGAGTCAGCTCACAGAGATGCTGTAGAAACCACCTTAAGCACTTTAGTGGTGAGTGTCAGAGGACACTGCTGTGTGTGTGAGGCATCCTGCCAACAGCCACTCTGCAGGATTTACTTCTTTTTTTTTTTTATCTTGGTCTTGAAGTCAGGGAGAGGAGCTATTATGTATAGAATTGTATTTCTCTGTATTAGAATCCTAGCTCCTATATCTATGGATATAATCCCATTTAGGAACAGGACTCTCTTAGTTAGTAAGGCCGTATCAGTGTAGGATATATTTTAAACCTAATGACTTTTGAGATTTATAAGAAGTACCGATCAGATAGAAAGAGAAGCTAGCATTAAATGAGGGAAAGACAAATGCTATAAGGAGATTACCAAGGAACTAAGGATAGAAACTGGAAAGAGACAAAGGTTTTTCATTAGGACCAGGTAGAGAGAGTCTTCCCCTAGATCTGGAGCCCTGAAATTAGACTTCTAGATTACTATTTGGTTTGTTGTTGTTAAGTCAGTTCTGTTTGTTGTTGTTAAGTGCCTTCAAGTCGGTTCTGACTCAAAGCAACCCTGTATAGGGTTTCCAAGTGGCTAGTGAGTTTGAACTGCCTACCTTGTGGTTCACACAGACCTTGCGGCCCAGTGCTTTATTCTACAGTGCCACACCAGGACTCCTCTAGATTACTATACTGTGCAAAAATAGACTTCCTTTTGTCAAAGTCACCTATTTGTGGTATTCTTGTTACAGTAGCACTAGAAAACTAAGACAGGAACCTAGGTACCTAGAGTAGAGTCAGGTTAATAAAGAAATGAATGGTCACCAATGGTTCTTGGCCACATGGCTGTGGCACTGTCTAAAATCCATGAAACTTCAACTTGTAAAACAAGCATCACTCACACCACTGCCGTCACCATCATCAAGTAGCCTGAAGCCTACAGGCACAGTGCAGTGTTGGCGGATGTTAAAAGCAAGTAGTGTCTATGCAGGCCCAGAGAACGAAGGCTGCTGACCTTGTGGAAAGTATTTGGAGAGATAACACAAAACCGTCACAAAATTCCTGAGTAGACAGAATGCTCATAGTGAACCCCTTAATGACACAGATGAAACAGCTGAACTGAGACCCAGAGAGGTTAAGTGACTGCAAATGACAGTGGACTTTCCTAGGTAGGGAGACAGAACTGTCAGGTGTTATATACTCATAAATACAAATTTGAGGAAGAAGAGAAAGAGTGTCTTGTTAGTATGCAGTATCTCATGTTTGTGTTTGGAATAGAAATTGTTAATTTCCAACAGAAAAACATGCTAGGGTTTTCTAATGGCAATTTCTCATTGTTTATTTAATTGGACAACTGGTATGGGGAAAAAAAAAGTCCTCTCCAATTGAAGTAATTTCCCCAGGCTCTATGGTTGGCCTGGGACTTGTTGATGAGATTATTTCTGTCCATTCCTGGCATGTGTCCCAGAACTCAGTAATTTTGGGATAGGAATAAGTCCCTGTAGGCAGGCATCATTAGCACCATCAAATCCTATTAATCCAGCACCTGGCCACAGGGCTGGTTCCTGGGGGCTTGCTTGCTCAAGGCCTCATGACACCTCCATCTGAGGAGTCAGTACCTTTGACAGGGGTGGGGAATTTTGTATTTGATGCCAACAAAAAGGAGGCAATGGGGGAAGGGGGGTTAGTATATATCCAAATGAATACAAGTTTATAGACTAGATTCTCTTTGTTCATGGTTATGTTTAGTTTCTGGGCAGCACAGAGGAATGGTAGAAAGGTCATTAAGTGCATGATGGAGAGCTACATGTAGCAACATCACACATTGTGTATTTATTTATGGGGCTAAGGTCAACTAACACTGGTAGCGTAGTGGTTACGAAACGGGCTGCGAACCTCAGAGTCAGCAGTTCAAAACTACCAGCTGTTCCAGGAAGAAAGATGAGGCTTTCTGCTCCCGTGAAGATTTATAGCCTCAGAAACCCTGTACAGGGTTGCTATGAGTCAGAACTGACTCCACGGCACATAACAACAACAACAACAACAACAACAAGGTCAACCATCAGCAAATGGTCACATTCAAACTGGGCCACTGGAGCTCAGAGTTTAGCTGAGCTCAGAGAGCAGATAACACTATATTCCATACTGACTGTTCTCCATATGACCACATTCTTAATGACGAAGTTCTTTATTCATTGCTGAGAAACATCTTGAAAAATAAATTACGCTTCACATTGATTATGTCACACTAAACTCAAATTAGGTATGGTGGCAGACATTTTTATGTCATACAGATGGAAACACTGAAGCTCACACAAGGCCACAAAGCTGGTCATGACTTATCTCATTTGAGCCCGAGGCATTTCCCACTGGAAAGCACAGCCATGCTGACCTGGCCTCGCTGAGCTCCCCCAGGGAGGGAGGCGCTGACCTGAGCTGCTGGATGAGGTCTTCGCCTTCCTTGATGACGTTGAGGGTGGCATCCAGAGTTGCTGTCTGTTGCTGCTGGAACTGCTTGATCAGTTCCTGGACTGCATCCACAGAGTCCGCACAGACATCCTCCAACATCTCCTTCTGAAGGTCTTCCATCCATGTCCACAACTGCAGGGAGAGAACAGAGACTTCACTCAAGCACACAGGAGAGGCTAGAGCTAGGACAGGACAAGGAAGCCTGACTGGACCTCCTCAACCACTCAGTGCAACGTCAGATCTAGTCTTTCTCATCAGCATATCCATGGGTCCATTTGTGTGTTTGTGTATATATTATCCATCTTTGCTAAATGCAGTCCATTAGAATTGGCATTCTGTGCACATTGCTCTCGCAGTAGCCAGACATTGATTCCGAGGAATTTTCATGATATTTTAAGTATGCAACAAAGAATGTCCTGCTCAGTAAGAACTAAATGAAGACTATTAAGCATAATCTGTGCTGTGTTATTATTACTATTTTCTTTTCAGGCTTGCTAGAGTGGTTGGAAAGTGGAATGCTGAAAAGATGGAACTTATCTTGATTTCAATACAAGTGTGAAGCATTTCCCTTGTAGAATACAGCCAGGATGATATGACTGGTTAGACAACCTTAAAAGAGCTAAGTATAGTGTTTTGAACTGAAATAAGCTCTTAAAATTTTGAGGAGTTAGACTCAATTATTATTTTTTTCACATCAAAATTATGCTCTAGACTGGATGCTTGAAAACTCATTTTTTGGTAATTCTTTCTCACACTGAATAAAGGTCTCTAATGCTGTATCACGGGGCTGTGTTCACATTGAGCAGTTTTATAAATGATGGTGAGAAAGATGAGCTTGGTGTTTGCTTTGAAACCATGAGGCTTTACCTAGCTAGCAGGAAAGATAGACTTGGGGCTCTGCCAGAAAAAAAAAAAAAAAAAACAGAAAAAAAGGTCAGTAAAGACAGAAAATTGATAGACTGGGAGTCAGAGATGTATATTTCAACCCTGTTCTTTCCACAGCTTATTGGAGCCTTTGAACAAATCACTTTGATGTCCTTTGACCCCATGGCTTTATGTGCAAAATAGGTTGAGGAAAACCAAATAAAAAGATTAGTTACCTTCTGTTCTAATATTCTATATGTCTTCCAAGTTAAGAACATGGATACACATCTATCTTGAAACTATTAAGTCATTCAGTTAGTTCTCAGTATGATAAATCATGCTATAACGTTTACAATAAGGGATAAAGAAAAGAAACAACAAAAAGAGAGGCTGACAATTATCATCAAGACTAGGATAAATTATTCTTTGTTCTATAGACAGTGGAGGCCGTAAATGTGACAGAAAAGAAATGGGATAACAAATATGAGGGGGCTTCAAAAAGTTCACAGACAAGTGGAATTAAAAGATCACAGAAATTTCCCACAACCTTTTGAAGGGTTACTAAGCCCTGGAGGTAAGGAAATAAAGGGACATGAAGGATTTCCTTTATTGGAGAAGTGAACAACTTTTCTGAGCCACAGTTTCCTCATCCGCTAAATGAGAATAATACGATATGTTTATCAATAAGCATGTTCTTTTATTTTGAATAAGTGTGTTCCATGTACTACCCTCACAAGCAATTTTTTTTTCACATTCAACAGTTCATATAACTTGTTACATTACATTG
>NW_006408648.1:4001017-4042379 GCF_000296735.1 Chrysochloris asiatica | reverse complement strand
GAAAAACTCAGCATCATTCTTTCCTGAGGAAAGCCACAATGACCCATGATACTCCCACTACATACATGGCCGTGCAGCCAAATTGTAGAGACAGTAAAAGACAAAAATGAGATAACAGTTGCACCAAGGTTTCTTGAGAAACAGTATGGAAATCTAAGGGTACACATTAAGTTCTTTACTCGATTTTATTAGAAAACAATGAACTTCCCCCAAATATGCTTTGATTAATGAGTCAAAATGGATTTCTCACTCAGATTTCCATTCTACTGTATTATAAAGAAACTGTTGTCTGAGGCAGAGTTAAAACCTACTGCTAAGGAAAATCAGTTAAAAGATAACCAATTCAGCGAGATGCTTGAGTTCAGTGATTAACAGCCTGACAAAGTCATTGTATCTTCCCGAGGATACAATGACAAATAAAAATTGTCCATGATTGGAGAATATTTGATTCAGGAATAGGGCAAAGGGTGGATTACAGCTAAAGTGTTGATGACATCTTCCTCCTTTTTCTGTAAGACATGCTTAGGTTGCTTTGAAGAGAGTGCAAATCAAGAGATAACATGACTGATAATTTACTAATTTTCAGATGACCAATGAAACCCAGCTAGAACGATCTCTTCTCGTTTCAAGATATCACATGGTAATGATGGCCAGAGCTCATTAGGCAAAATCATGGAGTATCTTGGCAGTATGAATATTGGCAGAAACCACACGTGTTCTTTGCTTTACTGCTCCCTGTTTGTTTTTCCTTCTTGCCCTCTGCTTTAGGATCTAACACTTCAGCATTGCACCTTCTCCATCAATCCTCTTTCTCTGAAAGAGAATATTATGTTTCAGACAGACTCAAACCCTGTCTGTCCTCTTGATCAAAATGTACCTGTGCTGTAAGGCATTCTTTCACAGTCCTCCTCTCTTCTTGGATACGATTACTTAGTACAAGTGGATACTTATACTTGGATGGCTTTGCACGCTCTTTCCCTCAGTGAGCATTCTTTTTCTCACCCAAAAGAATGGATCTAATTTGAGAATTTCTGGAACCTGGGCAGAAGTACAGCCAAAGAAACCTTTCATTGGAATGTATAAGGTGAGTCTTAATATTGAAACCATGGGTGCAGGGTTGGTTCAGTGGTAAAATTCTCACCTTCCAAGATCCAGGTTTGATTCCCAGACAATGGCCTAATGCACATCACCACCCACATATCAGTGGAAGTGTGTAGGTTTTTATGATGGTGAATAGGTTCCAGCAGAGCTTCCAGACTAAGATGGCTTAAGATGAAAGGTCCAGTGGCACACTTCTTAAAATCCGTCCATGAAAACCCTATGGGTCCCAAGATTTCAATTCATACCAAGAGTGTTCAGTTGTGTATGAGGTCAAAATGAGTTGGGGCACAAACTCAAAGGAAGCTAGCAACAACAATATTGAAGCTACAGTTAGGAGGCGTCAGTACACAGACACTACTCTGCTTGCATTGTTGGGCAGCCTGAGAAAAGAGTATCTGAAAAGGGCAGGAAAGGAGGGGAGAAGGAAGGAAGAAAGTGTGAGGTTTGCAGAAATAATGAGAACTATTGATGAGGGGCCCAGGAAAGAGTCTATTTTATTTCACCACTTCTCCTGCGAACTGGTTGTTCCATTTGCACAGTTCTGAAAGCCCATTGTATGAGGGTAAGAAGAAAGAAAAATTGCTATAAAAATATCGAAACCTTTATTAAACAAAAATATTAAAATGTGAAGCTATTGTTTCTTGACATATCTTCTATATAGATCTATATGCCTCTGAAGGCTCGGTTTCTGTTTCTCTAATCCTTCCCTGAAGAATTCTGCACTCTTAGATTTACACAACATAAAAACAGCCATTTTGGCATACTTGAGGGATTCAGATTATATTCTTTTAAAAGGTTCTTTGTGTTTGGGGAACAAAAAGAAATCTGATGAAGTAAGATCAACATTGTAGAGTGGATGGGGTAAGGTTTCCCAATGAAATTCTCATAGAACAACCCTTGCTACTCTTAAAGAATGAGAAGGTGCTTGTCTAGATGGGAAAAATTCATTGACACAAATATCCTGGTCTTTTTCTCACCAATTCAGATTTCAATTTCTTAAACTTTTTCATAATAAATCCCTGTGACTGTCCTGTGTCCTTTAAGAAAACCTATCAAAATTACTTGTTGAGAATCCCAAAAAATAGTTGTTGACCTCTCTGCCTTGCGTTTAACTAAAACTGAAACTTCCCCCAGAAGCCATTGTTATGATGGGGCTTTTTCTTGAAGGTATGTAATGAGATGAAGACAGGTGTACTCCTGAGAGAATTTGTCTGCCGGCATCCACCGATGGCAGAGGCATGTTTAAACACATCATGTGTGGAATACACTCGTACATGTAAGGAGCAATGCTTTTTGACTTACTCAAGTGCTGATACAATTGACTGATCCTAGGGTTATTCCTTAAAAGGAGTAATATTTCCAGAGGGTGAAGCTCCCTTTCCTCATCTGGAAGTTACCATTTTTGTTTGGCATTGACCAACAGCTTTGGTAGTGTAGTGGTTATGAATCAGGCTTCTAATCTTATGATAAGCAGTTCAAAACTACCAGCTGTTCCGTGGGAGAAAGATGAGGCTTTCTGCTCCCATACAGATTTACAGCTTCAGAAACCCCGTACAGAGTCGCTATGAGTCGGAACTGACTCCACGGTACTTAACAACAACAACAACAACACTAGCTTTTATTTCTTAATTAAATACCACAATGTTGTTGTTATTTGCTGTTGGGTCAATGATGACTCATGGCAACCTCATGTATGCAGAGTAGAACTGATCCATTGGGTTTTCAAGGCTGCGATTACCAGGCCTGCCTTCTGAGGCACCTCTGGAGGGTTTGAACCACCAACCTTTTGGCTAGTAGTAACAGCACTTAACCATTTGTACCACATGGAGTTAGTCTGTTCTTGAAACCAGTATCTATCTTGAAGACTGATTTCATTTTGATTGTAGGGTGCGTGGGTAGAGGAACAGGTATACATTTGTTTGTGATATATATGTTTGTGCACATATCTGAGCCGAGAATCACATGGAAAAATGATTCTGCAAGGTTAGAAACCAAGGTTAGGAAGGGGGCATTTAACAAAGCTGTCTTACAAAGAGCTCAGGTTGATTACTCTGGCCACTTTCCTTAGTCAATTTGACTCTCAAATTCTTAGTACAAAAGTATCTAAAAATGGATATTTTGAAAGCTCTGCAGTTGCAACATTTCCATGGAAACACAGAAAGGAAAGAGAATTCTGTCTGGACAATTTTTGCAGAGCAGATGACACTTGCTACAAATGCCAAATGCCTCATCCCTGGATGCAGAAAATGAGGACTCAGGTCAACAATTTGCCCTACATCCTCCCTTGCTCTTCAGGCTAGCAAACAGAGCTGTCTGCCCTCCTGGCCCGAGGCAAAAAGAAGCTATCTGAAAGTTCTGTACAATCTGTACTAAAGCAGAGACTCTGAATGCAGAAGAAAGTCTCCAGCGCATATTTGTCACTTCTCTTTATTGAGTAGCTCTACTAAATAGGGATGAAAAATTGTTTTTGTGAAATAACATTTATTGGGATTGTTTCTAATGATCAATTGAAATTATCATTGAAGAAAGCCTGTAAATTAGAAAAATGTACCAAAGAGAATCAAATCATGCTTAACATTCTTACTGTATGTCCTTCTAGTCTTTATTCTACATGTGTAAGATCAAAACTGTGGTCATGCTTGATATACAGCTTTTTACCTATTAGACCATGAGCCCTTCCTCATCCCATTCATTATCTTGGACAGTGTGATTTAGAATGACGCTAATATTTCATTATATGATGTATGGTGACTTAATGAATCACCCAATGTCAAACATTTCAGCAGCCTCCAATTCTTCAAGACTATGAATAATTACAATGAAATGGTTAGAAGGTTTAATTCTTCCAATTGCTAAGGTTCCCAGGAGTTCCCCCACAAAGCAGCGCCAACAGCATTACAAACACTCTTCAATCTTCAGAAGAAATGAGGCTGGGAGATATCTGTATTTTAAACATCTATTTATATTTCTGTCTGATCCTAATTAGAGTAAACCTTTTGATACAGGGAGTGGATGAAAGTAAAATAATCCTCTTTAGCCTGGGGAGTGACAAGAAGTCTAGGTTAAATCATTCTGTTGACTCTCAGGAATCTCTTAGAAAAGAGATTCATTTCCTCCAAGTCATATCTCACAACGATATTCTATTGCACATTGATATTAATGCAAAAATTGTCACAAATGATTATTGTAGGTAGGTAAGAAGGAAGAGAGGAAAGGAAGGAAAGGAAGAAAGGAGGTAACCATAACCAGGCAGGAAGGCTTGAGACCAAACCAATTGTCATCAAGTTGGTTCCAATTCAGAGTGAGCCCATAGGATGTAATACAACTTCCTCCTAGGCTGTAAATCTTTATGGAAACAGATGGTCATATATTTCTCCCATGGAGTGACTGGTGGGTTCTCCCATGGAGTGGCCAGTGGGCTCAAATAGCCAACCTTTTGGTTAACAGTGAAGTGCTTTACCCACTCCACCACCAGGATTCCTCTAGGAAGGCTCTAGGACAGTATTTATCAACAACTCTAATGCCACTCAAGGCCACTTTAGCAAAGCTGAGCAGGGCAAGTCATACTTTCATTCACTTACTTTCAGTCACTGACTTTGTTGTTGTGAAGTGCCATCGAGTCAGTTCTGACCCATAGTGACTCTGTATAGGGTTTCTGAGGAGCAGCTGGTAAGCCTGACCCACCAACCTTATGATTTAAACTGACCTTGCAGTCCAGCATATTAACCCACAGCGCCACACAAGATACTTCACATAGTAGGTACTTCACATGTTGTAGTTGTTGTTAAATGCCATCAAGTTGGTTCCAATCTATAGCAACCCCATACAGCGTTTTCAAGGAGTGTCTAGTGAGCTTGAACCACTGACTATTGCAACTCAAGCCAATTTTGCAGTCCAGCGCACTAACCAACAATGCAACACTGAGACTCCAGTACTTCACATGTTGTTGTTAAGTGCCGTTGAGTTGGTTCCAACCCATAGCGACCCTGTATAAGGTTTCCAAGGAGACGGTGGTGAGCCTGAACCGCCAACCTTGCAGTTCAAATGGCTTTGCAGTCTGGCGCATTAACCCACAATGCCACACCAGGCCTCCACATAGTAGGTACTAAATGAATGTTAGTTCCCCCTCTCTCTCTTTGCCTGCTCCTAGTATACTAGAGTCCTGGTGTGGTGTTGCAGGATAAGTACTGGACAGCTAACCATTAAGTCAGCAGTTCAAACCTGCCAGTCACTCCTCAGAAACCCTATACAGGGTAGCTGTGAGGTGGACAACTTGATGGCATGTAACAACAACAAAAGTATCATACTATTGTCTTTAATACTATTTCATATAAATGAGATTTTGTAGGCTGAAAGCCAGTAGAGAAACAAGTCTCAGGCTCAAATAGAACTAAGTTTAGCAAGGTTTAAGAGGTATCTGGGTAAGCAATGGTTAATAAATCAGCTTTAACTATTCCTGTCTTCCAGCCCCCTAACTCTGGCAATACTTAGCATTTACATTGCTCAGCCAAGATCTACACTCCCCATATCCCTGCTTAGGGATTTAAAATTTAAATAGGAAAAAGAGTGAAATAAAGGAAGAAGAGCAGAAGAAAGGAAGAGACACAAGACAGAAAATGGTGTCAGGTAGTAGTTAAGACTACAAGTATAATATTTGGGCTTCTTGTTGTTGTTATGTGGTGTGGAGTATATTCCAATTCATAGTGACCCTGTACAAGGTTTCCGAGGCTGTAAATCTTTACAAGAGCAAAAAGCCTCATCTTTTTCTCCTGTGGTAGTTTCGAACTGCTGACCGTGAAGTTAGCAGCCCAATTCGTACCCATAAGTAAAATTTCTGCTGTAATATTGAGAAGCTCTGTAACTTAAGCAAGTGATTTTCTGAGCTTACTTTTGAAGATCTGTTTAATATGTTCCATTTGAAGACATGTTTAATAAAATCTGTATCAGAGGATGGTCATGAGAATTACATGGGATGATATACGTAAATGTATGAGATGTATAAGTATCTAATACAAACAACAACAACAACAAAACTAGTATATTAGGGGCTTCAAAAAGTTCTTGGAAAAATCTTGTTATTTTTAAATTCCATTCTTCTACAAACTTTTTGAAGGCCCCCTTGTATACTGAGTGCTTACAGTCAACTATTAGGCTAGGCTGTACTCTATCAGGTTTAACTATAATTATTGTTCATTATTTTCACCATCATCAGTTATAAGATGAAGACAGTTATAAAGAGAAGAAAAAGTACTGAATCTTTGGATTCACTTTCCAACAGTAAGGGGCCTTAGAGTCACTATACAACTTTAGAGCTGAAGGCACTCAGGACCAAGGATGTAGTGATTTGCATGCGCTCACAGGGTTTTTTGGTGGCAGAGTATGGGCTTGATTCCCACCTCCAGCTCTGTGTGCTGATGTAAGATGTAGCTAAGAAGCGCTCCTGAAAGTCACACTCAATGTTTCAGGAGTAGCAGAGAGAGGGAACTGAAGTTTCCAAAAGGAGAAAAAAAGGGGTGCCTCCTCCCTCCCAGCTCCACCCTTCACAACTCAGATAAGATGACTCTAGGAAGCTGAAACCAGGGCCCAAAACATGGAAACTGATCCAGGCCATCACCTCCCCACCCTACAGCTCTTACAAGGAGTGTGACTCCTCTTCATTCATGTTCTACCACCCACGGGCTCATAATTAAAAGAGAATACACGTGCCTTTGGTATTGGAGACCATCATTATGAGGCAGAAGAGCCAGAAGGAAGCCAACATCCAGGCAGGAAAAACCGGATTAAAAGCTAATCGTCTTGCTTTGCAGACACTCATCAGAGAGTGGCTGTGGGTCCCGCTGAGAGGAAGCCGAGCCAGTTTCAGGGAGCTCGCCTGGCAGGCCAGCCCTTCATCTGCCTGGGGAATCTCAGTTTAGAAAACATTATCTTTTCATGTTTTTCTCTGATAGGCACTGCAATGCTTTACATTCATTCCCATGAACTGTCAGCAAAGCCTGTGAAGTATTAACAACCTGACTTCTAAATGTATTTCAAATATCAAAAATCAACTTAATTAAGTAGGGTTAATTTTTTTTCCTGAGTAGCAATCAAACTTTAATTAATACTCCATTAAAATGAATCCCTGGGGGAACACAAGCATGCAAGTACCTAATGAGTTCACCTGCCAAGGGTATTATTATAGGAGATGCTAAATGTGCCTTCTTACTGGCCACTTACTCACATTCAGAGTTGTTGTTGTTAAGTGCCGTCGAGTCAGTTCCGACCCATAGCAACCCCGTACAGGGTTTCTGAGGGTGTAAATCTTTAAGCGAGTAGAAAGCCTCATCTTTCTCCCGTGGAGCAGCTGGTAATTTTGAACCGCTGACCTTAAGGTTCGCAACCCGATTCGTAACCACTACGCTACCAGATCAGAATAACCCACGGTAATCAGAGAGGCAATCACAGGTTTGCAACTGTCCTCCTCTCAATGGGCCCCTCTGCCCTGCCAACAACCTAACATCATCCACCTTCCTCTCTCCTTTTTCCACATAGTGGATGATGTAGTCTACAGGTTAGCCCCAGGGTTTCCTTCTATGTGAAGGACCCCTTCCTTCACTGATAGGCTCATGAGGGCCTAGTCACTTTCCTAGCACCCTAGGGCAGACCTCATTAAGCAGATCACATTCACTGCTTAAAAAAAAATACTATTAAAACATAGACCACATTTGCAATCTGAATACTCATTGATAGTTACAGAGATGATCAAATTTCTGTGGGATTTCTGGCAGGAATCAGCAAGATTTACCTTAAATCTCCTCTTGCGGTAGCTATTGCTGTACTGGGGGTTCCCCAAATGTTCCAGCTACATACTGAACACTCTAACAAACCAAACCACCAAACTCACTGCCATCAAGTCAGTTCCCACTCATAGCTACCCTGCACAGGGTTTCCAAGACTGTAAAGCTTTATGGGAGCAGAAAGCCTTATCTTTCTCCTGTGGCGTGACCTGAGGGTGAGAGTGGGGGCTTGAACCGCT
Source organism: Chrysochloris asiatica (assembly GCF_000296735.1). Taxonomy (NCBI): domain Eukaryota; kingdom Metazoa; phylum Chordata; class Mammalia; order Afrosoricida; family Chrysochloridae; genus Chrysochloris; species Chrysochloris asiatica. The sequence goes on along the minus strand of NW_006408648.1, from coordinate 4,034,263 downwards.
GGCCTTGTAGCTAGCAATCCAGTACTTACCCTACAGAGCCAACTCTCTAATAGTAAAAATTTAAAAACACTGCTATTAAGTTGATTCAAACTCATAGTGACCCTGTAGGACAGCGGAGAATGGCTCCCTAGAGTTCCTGAGATGGCAAATCATAAGGAAGCAGACTGCCACATCTTTCTTCCGTGGAACAGTGGGTGAATTTGAACCACTGACTTTTTTTGGCTAGCAGTTGAGTGCCTTAACCATTGTACTACAAGGTCTCTCTAACAGTACCCTCTACCCCCTCCCTTTACCCCAGCTACCTTTTTCCATGCCTCTCCTACCCTCACTAGAGCTGGGGAAGAAAATCTGCCTTATTTTGGTTGAGACTTAAAATATAGGTTATCAGAAGCAAATTTTTAGAATCATCAACATTAGCAGGCTATTAACCCCCAGACTACCCAGATCTTAGTGATATGTTGGGGGCAATTTTACTAGGAAATGAACCCGAATCTTGGCAGGATAAACTAATCCAGCTGAACCCCCCTTGCCATGAGCTCCCCTTACCTCTTTGGTGTGTGTGTGGAAGGAGACAGACATGTCCAAGAGAAGCTTGCGCTGCTCCACCCTGCGCACAAAGTCTTGGATTCGCACCTCCAGGTGTCGGGCTGCTTTGTAGATCTCCTCCGGGTCACATTCCCCTGTCTGAGCCAACTGCTCCGCTGCTTCCAGGAGCTTGTCTGCGTTGGTGTACGTATTCTGCCAGCAACAATAGTGAGGGAAAGTCAACTGGCAGTCACAAAGTGAGCTTGGTGCCTCCCCCTAGCCCACTGCGGGCTCCCAGAGCCAGTGCAGAGAGGAGTAGGCGCTGAGCCGACAGCTTTCTGCTCTGGCATAGGAGAGCTGTGTGTGGTGCTTACATGCCGCCTCTCAGTAGCTAGCAGCCTGCCTGGCTGCTCCACACAAGTGGGTACCAGCCAAGTGCCTCATCCCTGGGACTTCTCAGAGGTGGAGCATCTCTGAAAAGAAGCCAGGGGACATGCAATCACCTCAAACCCCTTCCCTTCTCCAGGACTACCCCATCCTTACAAAGACTTGTCACTGCCATTACATCTCGGGCTGCGACTGCCAGAGTCAGAGCTGCCTCATCCACAAAGATGTGTTCTTAAGTGAAAACACCAAGAAAGCAGTAACTGGAGAGTTACTTCCCCTTTTCCTCCCAAGTGCCCTGTAACTAACTATGGGTGTTTATCTTTTGGAACACAGTTATCTCTTTGGAGGGGCAGGGGTCAGAAACTTCAGGGAGTTGACAGAAGGAAGCAGCTACAGCCCGAGTGAGGAGATGCAGGCTATTGCCTGTGCACTCAGTAACAGCATACTGTTTACAGGAAGGTTGGGGAGGAGTCTGGTGACTATTATTTATAAGCTACTGTGTGTACAAGCATGTGCATTCACATACACACATATGCATGCATACTCCTCCAACACAACCATGGTGCTCTCTAGAGTATTTTAAAAAGCAACCAACTTGCAATTATTATTCATCAGAATAGCAGTCATTGCCTTTACCATGATCATTACATCATATGCCATGCATTCAACTTTCCCTCCACAAGCTTTCTTTAAAAACATCTCCTGAAAGATCCTGACTTAGAGCTGATGAATCAGAAGCATATTCTATTCTCTTAATACCCCTCGAAGTCTGCACAATGTTCTATGAAGTGATAAACAAGTGGTTGCTGATGAGAACAGGAAGCTGGTAGCAGAAGCAGTCAGTATTGAACACACAAAAAAAGGTGAGGAGTGAAAGGGAATAATGAGCAGTGACTTTATCATGCTTTAGTTTGTATGTGAAGAGTCCTCCAGATCTCCATTGAGTCTTCTGGACTCACCTGAAGGTCCAGGATTGAACCTTTCAGAGGTTAGCCTCTTGACCATACTGATAGGAGATGGGCAGGCCCTCAGCAACACTTGTCATGGTTTTTAGAACTCATAGTTTGGTAAGAATGCTGTCTGCAAACCAACTGCTCCAGGCAAACACTGACCCAATGCTGGGGAGATGAGATGGTGGTGATGGGAGGCTGAGAAAAAGGAAGAAAATTCCAGGCCTCACCCGGGAAGTTCATGGAAAGATAGATCAGCCTTGTATGTGGAAAAAAAGGCTCTTCCACAGAGTCAAAGAAGGGCAGACCAGCTCTGGAAAGCAAATGAAAGAAGTCATATGGAGCCATATGGAAGCACAGGGAGTGATGTAGAATGGCAGACAGGGTAACCTCTGTGGCTGGGAGCCAGGTAAAAGGAGGCTTTCATGGGGTTGCCCACAACTTCTAATAATAAAGTACTCATAGGTGATGGGTGAGAGTATTTTTTCAAGAATTCCTCAATTCCTCTTAGAAAACTCTGGAAAGCCCAGAAGTTGTAAATTTATATTTTCTAGTCACTAAATAAAAACAGAACATTCTAGAATAACTTGTCTCTGAAAGAACAGGCATCCCAGCTACACTGTCATGGCTTCAGACTACTGGGCTGAAGCAGTAGGACAAGGATCATGTGTTTTAAAGGGAAGCATTTGGAAAAATGGTAAATAACAACACTTCTGGAGCCGAGTGTCACCTCCCTTGGTAATATGGCGTGAGCATCCTTGACTCTATACCCTGGGGACGAGGAAGGATGAGGTCCAAAGTAGTCATTATTAAAAAGGGGGATTGTGTGGGCTAGAGAATGGGACAACCAGAGATCCAGTAGAAAACCCCACTCCTACTGATGAGGTTTTGTAGGGTGGCATGGTTGGAACAAATGGGTAGTGAGAAAAAATAGTAAAATTATACTGGCATTAGAGGAAAAAAAGAGACAGAAAGGGCAAATACTGGGGAGGGCACAGACTTGTCTCTGGATTTTGAGATTAATGAATGGCAGACAAATCAAGGTATCCCCTAAAACCTACATTTAAATAGTACTTTGCAGTCCTGGTATGGCATTGTAGAATAAGCACTGCAAGGTCGGTTTGAATCACAAGATCGGCAGTTCAAATCCACTAGCCACTCCTCCTTCAGAAATGCTATACAGGTTCGCTATGAGTCAGAATTGACTTATCAGCACTTAACAACAACAATCAATCCTTATCAATATCTTCGTGTCACAGACAAGGAAGCCAAAGCACACATAAGTTAAATTGTTTGCCAACACTATGTATCTAAGTAAGTATCACACATCATAACTCAAATCCATTTCTTTTGTCTCCCAAGTCAATTTTCTGAAAGCAAATGAAAACGTAACTTTTTTATGTTAGAGCTCTTATTGCCTCCATGGTTCAGCTGCTAACTGAACCCAGCAGCTGCTCCTCAGGAGAAAGGTGTGACAGTCTGTATCCATAAAGGTTTACAGACTTCTATGGGAGTAGTTCTGCTTTGTAGAGAACTAGAGCCACTATGAGCAGAACTGATACGATAGCAGTGGGTTTGTTTTTGGTATAATATACCATCCTGAGTCTGTGTCCATTTAAAATCCAGTGGAGGATGACAGTGAGCCTTTGAAGGCAAAGTTCCCTCATGTCAACACTTAGTGGGTCCACTCCAGTTCCTACAACTTGGTATGGCATTCTGTTGATTTTTATCCCCTCTGTGTGCTCTCCTTTTTAGTGAATGGCAAGAAGCGAATCCCCAGAAACCACTTCTCTGTTAGACCCCATACTTGGCTTTCTTTGGAAACAGCGCCTTTCCTCTTCTGGCAGAGGTGGCCTGGATCAGTTGGGAGAGTGTTCCTCCCAAGTTTAGGTCCTGTTGAGGATGCATTTGAATCTTAAAAAAGAGTTTCTCCCCTGTATAGTATTGACACTGGGTATCCTGCTTCTGCTCCACAGAGTATGATCTCAGCTTCCTAAAGGGATTCCTTCTAGCAGGACTTTCTGTTCCTCCCTTTGCTTAAGAATTCACGTGGTCCCCTACTGTCTCTATGTTCGATCTCAAACTAGTATCCTGACCCCTTTTGTGCTAGAAATTCATTTCCTACATTTTAAAAAATTTCATTTAACACAATCTTAATTAATGTAAATTTTTTTTTCTTTTTAAGTTTTTTACTGTGAATTGAGTGATAATGTACATGGAAGAACATCAGCTTTACATTCATCCAATTGTATTTTGTTTCATTGCAACGATTACAATCCCCTCCATGCATCATCATTCAACAGCATTTGCTTCCATTCCCTCTTTTTTTTCTTTTTTGATGTACACCAAAGCACTCAGGAATATATGACCATTCAAACAACCAAAGTGTACACCCCGCAAGCCTGCCCCCCGGCTGTCAGCACACAGCCCGTCTCTCTTCTTGAGTTCAGAGTCCCCAACCCGTTCATCTCTCCAATCATTTCCTCTGTCTCCATCTCTGGTATCCCTGAATCTCTGGATAGGGTGTCACACTCTGTTCTACCTTGATGGCCCCAGAGTCCTCCACTCCTGGACTGCAAGATCAACCACTCTCCTCCTTTTGCTACAAAATGTCTACCTTTACATTCGTAACACTCAGTCAGTCTTGATAGCAATTATTCACTATTAAACCACAAGCATCTTATCCCCATCTCATTTCACCAGCCCTGTCCAGACAGGTTGGAAACCACTCGATGGAGATTCTACCTTCCCCCTCACCCTCTGGAACTAGGCTCCCTCTTGAAAGCTTGTAAGCCAGTCACTTTTTGCCTTTGTAGCTCCCCCCCACCTCCCATTTAGGGTAGCCAATGTCTAAGTTGCCCATTCCTGTCAACCATGTGTACAAAGATCCTCGCTGTAAAGATTCGTTCCCTCTCTTGAGCTACTACATCCATAAGTATAGGTCATGTTCAACAAATTGTAGCAGATTACTTATTTTTTCCTTTTCTTTCATCCTCTAGTCGAGTTGAAGCCAGGTCAAGTGGGTATTATCTGCAGGTATGGGTGTTCTTGTACATCTCCCCTCACTCCATATTAGCTAGACGCTTCACTCTCCGCTCTAGTCCTCTGTGGCCATGTCCCTGTCCCTGGGCCCAGGAGTCCCCAGGTATTGCCACACTGCTGGCCAACCAGGTCTCAACCCAGATTGACAGGAGTCTATTAAACATGGTTGGATTTAGCTCACAACTTCTTTGCTGTTCCCCCCCCCCCCCACTTCTCCTTATTAGCAGACCAATGTGATCACATTGCCTAATGTTTTTTATAATTTTTCAAAGTTATTCACTATTCTAGGAGTATCAGTGTAAGTTCTATATTCTGAAGACAACTGCATCCTAAGACTTACAAGACATTCAAATAACATTTTTAATAACATCAAGAATCTATGAATTGTATGATGATGTTGTTGTTGTTAGGGGCCATTGAGTTGGTTCCAACTCAAAGCAACACTATGAACAACAGAATGAAACAATGGCAGGTCCGGTGCCAACCTCACAATTGTTGTTGTGCTGGAGCCCACTGGTGCCAATCCTTCTTATTGGGGGTATTCCTCTTTTTTACTGACCCTCCACTTTACCAAGCATGATGTCCTTCTCCAGAGACTGCCCCATCCTGATAGTAACATGTCCAAAGTAGGACGAACTTTCACTTCCTGGTTTGTAAGGGGCATTCTGTCTGTACTTCTTCCAACACAGATTTGTTTGTTTTTCCGGTAGTACATGGTACTTCCAATAGTCTTCTCCAACACCATAATTTAAATATATCAATTCTTCTGTGGTCTTCCTTATTCAATGTCTAACTTTCATATGCATATGAGGCTATAGAAAATACCATGGCGTGGGTCAGGTGCACCTTAGTCCTCAAACTGATATCTTTGCTCTTAAACACTTTAAAGAGTTTTTCTGCAGCAGATTTGAATAATGTAATATGTCATTTGATTTCTTGATTGCTGCTTCTATGAGTGTTGACTGTGGATCCAAGCAAAATGAAGTCTTTGGCAACTTCAATCTTTCCTCTCTTTATCAGATGTTATTTATTGGTCCAGTGGTGAAGATTTTTGTTTTCTTTACATTGAGGAGCAATTCATACTGAAGGCTGTATAGTCTTTGATCTTCATCAGGTAAGTATTTTAGGTGTTCTTTGCTTTCAGCTAGCAAGGTTGTATCATTTGCATATTGTAGGCTATTAATAAATCTTTTACCAATCCTGATGCCGTGTTCTTCTTCATATAATTCAATTTCTTGGATTATATGCTTGGCATACAGATTAAATAAAGTGAAAGCATAATCCCTGGCACACAATTTTGCTGATTTTAAACCATTCAGTGTCCCTTTGTTCTGTTTGAACGGCTGCCTCTTGGTGTCTATAGCCCCTTTTTCTGTTCAAATGATTGACTCTTGCTATTTGTACAGGTTCCTCACGAGCACAGTTAAGTGTTCTTGATTACCCATTCTTTGCAATGTTATCTATTGGTTGGCATGATCCACACAGTCAAAAGGCTTTGAATAGGAATGCGGGACCCTATCCAGAGAAGCAGTGACACCAGAGATGGAGGCAGAGATGAAGACATGGAGAGAGGGAGCAGCTGAGGACTCTAGACTCATGGAAAGAGAGGGACTAAGTGGTACTGGTGGCCAGGAGGCAGGCTTGCAGAATGTGTCCTTTGGTTGTTTAAATTACTATATATTCCTGAGTGTTTCTGTGTACATCCCCCCCCCCAAAAAAAAAAGACAGACTATAAGCAAATAATGTTAAACAATGATGCCCAGAGTAAATTGTAATCACTGCAATGAAATGATGGTGTAGAACCAATGTTCCCCCATGTAAACTATCACTCAGTTCACAATAAAAACTAAAAAAAAAAAAAAAAAGGCTTTGACTAGTCACTAAAGGACAGGTAAACATCTTTCTGGTTTTCTCTGATTTCAACCAAGATCCATATGACATCAACAATGATATTCCTTGTTCCATGTCCTCTGAATTTGGTTTGAATTTCTGGCAGTTCTTTGTCGATGATATACTGTTGCAGTCATTTTTAAATTGTCTTCAGAAAAATTTTACTTGTATGTGATATTAATGATAATGTTTGATGATTTCCACAGTTTGTTGGATCTTGTGTCTTTGAAATGGGCACAAATATGAATCTCTTCCAATTGACTGACCAAGTAGTTGTCTTCCAAATCTTGGCATAGATGAACGTGTTTCTTCAGTGCTGCATCAGTTTGTTGAAAGATTTCAATTTGTACTCTGTCATTGCTGGAGTCTTATGGAGTGTAGATGTCAATTCCTGGAGTCAATGCCTTCAGTACCACTGGTTCTTGAGCATATACCAGCTCTTGAAATGGATGAACATCGGCCATTTCTTTTTGGTACAGTGATTTTGTGTACTCCTTCCATCTTGTTTAGATGCTTTCTGCATCACTCAATGTTTTGCCCAAAGAGTAGTTCAATTTTCCAAGTCAAGGCTTGGATTTTTCTTCAGTTCCTTCAGGTTGAGAAATGCTGAGTGTGTTCTCCCTTTAGGTTTTCTAATTAAAGGCCTTTGAACATTTCATTATAATCCTTGACTTTGTCTTATTGAACTGACTTTGGAAACTTCCTGTTCAATTCTCTGACTTCCTCACTTTGTTCATTTATTTTAGCATCTCTACACCAGAGAGCAAATTTCAGAGTCTCTTCTGACATCCATTTTGGCTTCTTCTTTCTTTCCTGTATTTTAAATGACCTTCTGCTTTCTTTATGATATTCTTGATGCCATCCACAGCTCTTCTGGTGTTTGATCATTAGTGTCAAATGCATGAAATATGTTCTTAAGATGGTCTTTAAATTCCACTTGAATATGTTCAAGGTCATATTTTGGCTCTCTGGACTTGTAATTTTCTTTACCTTCAACCTGAATTTGCTTATGTGCAACTGATGGTCTGTTCCACAGTCTGCTCCTGGCCTTGTTTTGGCTGATGATATGGAGCTTTTCCACTGTCTGTTCCCAAAGATGTACTCAAATTGATTCCTACGTATCCTATCTGGTGAGGTCTGTGTATATAGTTAACTTTTAAGTTGTTTAAAAAGGGTATTTCCAATTATTAAGTCATTGGTCTTGCAAAATTCTACCATGTGATCTTCAGCATTGTTTCTATCACCAAGGCCATATATTCCAACTACTGACCTTTCCTCTTTGTTTCCAACCTTCACATCCCAATCACCAGTAATTATCAATACATCTTGACTGCATGTTTGATCAATTTCAGACTAAAGAAGTCGGTAGAGTTCTTTAATTAGTTATGATGTTAGCATGGAGTTTTTCCTCTGTCAACTGTTCTCCCGTCTTCTCTCTCCAGAAGTAATAGTAAAGAGCTATCAGGATTAAACCCTCCAGTTAAGACAGAGTACAAGATCTGGACTTTCCTTTACCTGAACAACCAAAACATAGGTGAAATATATGAACTAATGGGCTATAGGATATCAGGCAATAAAGGACAGTGAATGATGGGAAACACAGTGAGTCTTCCAGTCACCATAGCCTGACTGCTGGGGAGAGTTTACAGGCCACATACAGTGAAGGGAACCAAAGTGAAGTCTGGCTAACTCTCTGAGGAAATGGAACTGAGAGGACTGGGAGATGAAGCCTAGAATCTAAGGGAAAATTCTCAGAGAGGAGAGAATCTCAGAGGTCTGTAAAGGAACATTTTTGTGTGTAGAAACTTCCCGAGGCTAGGAAAAATAAACACTTGAATAAAAATTAGATGTAACAGTGCTCAGTATTCATTCAGGTCTAGAGATAGTCCCAGTTCCCACCAGACTGAAAAATCCCAATGGTCTGAGACACTGGATAGAGTATTAACAGAGTATTTTCTCAGTATTAGCAAATAATTATTGTTGCTGTTATGTGCCATTGAGTTGGTTCCGACTCATAGTGACCCTGCATAGGGTTTCCAAAGAGTGGCTTGTGATTTTGAACTGCTGACCTTGTGGTTCAAACCAACCTTGTGGTACAGTGCTTTATCTCACAGCACCACACTGGGGACAAAAGCACTGGTCCAATCCTGCCTGTTGCTGTTGTTATTCAGTGCCATCGAGTCAGTTCTGACTCATGGTGACCCTGTTTAGGATTTCTCAGGAGCAGACAGTGGGTTTGAACTGCTGACCTTGTGGTTCGCAGTACAGTGCGGATCCTACAGCACTACATCAGGAGTCCTGCCTAAGAAATAATAAAAGGAAGACCTGAAGGATCAAACTGTTTTCAAGTAACTTAACTGTGTCCCAGAACATATTTATAGGAACACAAAAATACCTAGCATCCAGTATGTTAAAAATCACAATGTCTGGTATTTAATTAAAAATATTACTGGGCATGCAGTGAAGAGAAAAATCAATAACCAATGATCTAGAACCAATGCAGATGTTAAAATTAGCAGACAAGGACTTTAAGTTGTCATTATGCCTATATTTCATATGAAGAATTATATGTACATATTGTCATTACTTATGTAGTATTTATATTAAGGTTATTATAGTTAGTCAACAAGGGCAATAAAATGGAATAATAAAAATGCCTCAGTGCATAAAAGGGCAGAAAAAAAGTCAAACAGAGAAGCAAATAGCAGATGGAACACTTAGAAAACAAATGACAAGACGGGAAACGTAAACTTAACTTCATCAACAATCACATTCAAGATAAATGTACTAAATGCCACAATCAAAATACACACTGCCTACAAGACACACATTTTAAAGGTAAAGACACAAACAGACTAACAGTAAACAGATAGGAAGAAACCCCCAAAATGTAGCATGATACACACTAATCATTAACCAAGAAAAGCTGGAGTGGTTATATTAATAACAGATAGTAAATTTCAGAGCAAAGAATATTACCAGGAAAAAAAAAGGTTATTTCATAACAATGAAGTCATTTCAGCAAAAGAGTATAACAGTACTATACATTTATGTTGAAGGTCTAAAAACAAGAGCTTCCAAACAAGCAAAAACCGAAAGAAATGCAAGGAGAAAAAGATAAATGCACAATTATAGTCAGAGATTACAGTCTTCCCCATCTCAGTAACTGAAGAAGTAGACAGAAAGCCAGAAAATATATAAAAGATTTGAACCAGAGCAACCAACTTGACCTAAATGACATTTCTCGAGGTCTCCATCTAACAAGAACAGAATAAATATTCCTTTCAGATGCTCTTAAAACATTTACCAAGACAATCATAATGCAGTCCACCAATCAATTTCAGTACATTTTAAAGGATGCAAGTCATACAATGCATTTTCTTTGACCACAATGGAATTAAATTAGAAATCAATAATAGAAATCTTTCTGTAAAATCTCCAAATAGTCGAAAATTAAATAACCCATGGGTCAAAAAAGGCATCTCTCAGTTAACCAGTTGTCTAGAATATGTTACGTGTTATGTTAGGCTCTTTATATACATTATCTCTAATCTTTGGTATCAATTGTTGTTGTTGTTGTTAAGTGCCATCGAGTCGGTTTCGACCCATAGCGACCCTTTACAGGGTTTCCATTGGTATCAATTAGATAAATGTTAATTCCATTTTATAGATGTGGCAACTGAGACTCAGAGAGGTAAAGTTACTTATTTGAAGAATGCTTTCACTAGAAAATGGCAATTCATAATTCTAACTCAAATTTCTCTTACTGTAAACTTCAATCAATCACTTTTCAACAAATAATGTGCCTCTCCAAGACTCACTGCAATCCTTTGATTCTCTATTTGTATTACACTCACTCTAAGGCACTGTGGGTTAATGTGCTGGACTGAAAAGTCAGTTTGAACCGCAAAGTTGGCGGTTCAAGCTCACCAGCCACTCCTTGGAAACAGGATCGCTGTGGGTCAGAACTGTCTTAACAGCACTTGACAACAACAACAAGGCCTTGAGGAGTCCTGGTATCATAGTGAATTATGCATTGGGCTGCTAACTGTGAAGTCAACAGTTCAAATCTACCAGTTGCTCCATGGGAGAAAGATGAGACTTTCTGCTACTGTAACAGATTTACAGCCTCGGAAACCATATACATGATGGTTAGGAGCAGGACTGATGTAATGGTATACAACCACCACCACAAAGGCCTTTGATATTTAATATTGCAATGACTCTTTTTCAACTCTTCTCAGTTTGGAGGTAATACATTCTCAATGTGCACATATAGCCTTCTAAAAACCATTGCATTCTCCTTCAAAGAAAGGGTCATATCTTCCACATGTTTTCTATCTTCACCTCTCCTCAATGTAGCATAGTACCCTTCTTTCTATAGGCATCAGATCCAACATCTCTGCAGTCCAGCATCTTGACAGCAGTAAGGTTCTGAAATGGATGTTTCCTTCATCTCTTGATGTAAGTAGTATCCTGCTTAAGGATCAGTAATGATCCAAAAGTTCCTTGGTAAACCACGTACTTAGCACTGGGAATTTATTTTATTTGTAATTGAAGGTTGGGTTCTCAGGCTAAGATAAAGAAATTCAGTTGAGCACATGCTGTGTCTAAAATATAGTACTACTAGAACACATCATATACAATCAACCAAAATTTACAAATAGGGAAATAATTCTCAATTTTTATTCTGGAGCAGCAGATATTTCTCCTCTATCTTCTGGTTCCTGCAGAGGAGGAAGGAGTGGGATTTTGGCAATGGCTTCATGGTCTTAGGTGGGAAGATGTGGGGAGAGAAGAAGAAAACTACTTCTAGGTACCAGTGATGGGTGAACCTGCAACTACATTTGCTGGAAGCACAACACCCTCCTGGAGGTTCTGAATCTGGAAAACAATAGTTGCCTCCTTTTTGTATGTCCAAACCATGAGTGTCTAATAAGTAGTCCTAATTAGATGATCCTCATGTTGGAATATATCCATACAAGTCTTCACTCTTCTAATTGGGACCAATACCAAAAATAACCACTGTAGATGTCAATACACCCTGACACAAATTGTTCTGGTGCTAAAGTTATTTCTGGGAACCCTGGTGTGGTGCTGTGGGCTAATGCGTCAGACTGCAAAGTTGTTTGAACTGCAAAGGTCAGTAGTTCAAGCTCACCAGCTGCTCCTTGGAAACCCTATACAGCGTTGCTATGGTTCAGAATTGACTCGAAGGCACTTAACAACAACAAAAAACACCAGCTTTATGACAGTTACCTATGCAATCATCACATCGCATTCTCAAACACAGTTCTACTTGCTGGCGAGCACATTTTCCTCGTTAGGTCTAAAATGCATCAGCACCCTTTCCTATTAACAATAAATGGCATATTTTCAGAACTTCATGTATTTTTTTTTAAGAACTTCAAGAATTTTTAAAGTAAATTTTATTTTCCTACAGTCTGAGTCGCTTTGAGTTGGAACCACCGCCGCCACCCATCTAACATTATATGTTTAATAATGTACCTAGTTCAAAAAATTCTGAGAGAATATAAGCAGTTGTCCTTTGCTGGGGTGCTTTCTCTTTAATGAATCCTTTTCTTTCCCTTCTAATCTTCAATCACTCTCTTCATTTACATGTTGTTGTTAGTGGTCCCAGATTCATGCCAACAGCACCAAGCACAACTGAATGCAACACGACAGTGGTGCACCATCTCCATGATTTGTTCTGAATCAGACCCTGTGATCCAGAGGGTTTTCATTGGCTGATGTTTAGAAGTAAATCACCAGGCCTTTCTACCTGGTTCACCATTTCTATATTGCCCTCTAAAGGCCCTGCAATTTATTTCCTCCCAGATGCTCTGGTAGCGTAGTGGTTACGAATCGGGCTGCGAACCTTAAGGTCAACGGTTCGAAACTACCAGCCGCTCCGCGGGAGAAAGATGAGGCTTTCTACTCCCGTAAGGATTTACACCCTCAGAAACCCTGTACAGGGTCACTATGGGTCAGACCCGACTCAATGGCACTTAACAACAACAACAACAACAGATGCAGGTGGGAAGGTGAATAAATAATCACTGTTAAGAACAGAGAAAAACAAATAATGAGAATTAACTACTTCAATTAGCTACTTGAGACAATAATAATAATGAAACACCATGTTTCTGCAGCAAAATCAACATCCATCCTAGAGATTGCCAATATATGTTTCAGGTATGATTTGACAGAAAACAAGGTACTGTAGGTGAGAAATGACCAGTCCAGATTCCAGAAAACATGCCATCCCTAGAGGATGGAGACATAAAGCAAGGAAGAACTTTCCCCCCATGCCTTCTCCCTTCCAGTCATGGAGAGGAACAGAAGGCAGAGCCAGCCCTAGAAGAGTCAGGTTGGGCACTTACAGCAGAGCATAAGAAGATGGTGCATACAGAAAAGGGCAGAGGGCCAGAGTTTGGTCCAGAGCTGCAGTCTGTGGCAAAGCAGCCAGCCAGAGAGAGATTAGTAATTAGGGGATCAATACTAGGAGACCTCCCTGCAGACACATAAAGCTCTGAAGACTAACTGAGGATGGAGGCGTTTTTATCCTATTCCCACTAAGAAGGCCCCCAGATGTTGCCAGCTGGCATCCATATTGCTGATGGGAAGCAACCCACCACTTCAGGAATTTGATAACACAATTTCCATTCCTCTGTCCACCCTCTCCCCTCCCTCCTTTCTCCAACTCTATTCGTATTTTCAAAACAAGGAAGGGGCACACAGAACCACAACAGAAGAATGTGGACACACACATACAAAAAAATCCAGCAGAAAACCACTTAAAAAGTGAAGAAAATCGACATAAGGGTTCAGTTAAAGATACAGGGAAGTGCTGGCCCTGTAGAAGTGCATGCTCACATGGTTACAGCCAAAGCAACATGCAATTCCCCAACAAAGACAAATAAAACTGCAGGGTTTGGCAATTCAAGAGATATGGGGGGAAATGTACTCAAAGCAATGTTCTCTCTTAAAAGATGTAACTTTGCAGTGTTGCTGTTTTTCCTGTTTTCCATAGTCTATGTTTGGCTGTTAGTGGGAGGTAGTGGGCGTGAGAGGAAGAAGGGAGGGTTTTGGATAGACAAGACAGTTGGCTTGAAAATATCAGTGAAAACCTTGGGGCTTATGGATTTAATTTTTCTCCTGTTTCACTTCTAGAGATGGCACAGAGGGAAAGGATGTGCTTGACCAAGGGAAATCTGGGTAAACGGATGAGTCGCCAGAAGCAGAGGGCTTGGCTCAAACTTGTGCTTCCATCTCTGTTAGCAAAGGGCTCCCTCAAGTCTTTTCACTGGGACTGATCACAAATAGCACTGTAGGGGACTAGGATTTTCCAAATCCATATTGATCTGCAAGCCTCTCTGCAATGCAGTGAATTATTTAATGTCTCATCTAGCCATCGTCTGGGGAAGAGAAGGTGGGGGAAGATGCTAATGAATTCTATGATTCAGTTGTGAAAGATTGTTACAGGACTAATTGTGATTGGTCAATTTTGCCATCTTGCTGGGTATAAAATGAGCCATTTCAGAAGCAGAAGGGGGATCTTACTCCCATCAAAGGGGAGCCAGGAGTGAAGCATGTCCTTTGGACCCCCAAGATTCCTGTACATTGAAACCCCTCAAGCCAGAGATAGAAAGCTTTGACACCAGAGGAGTAGCAGAGGAATGGCAGAGGAGCAGGAGCAGCAGAATCAAGAGCCACAAGACAAGACACAGCGAAGGGCTGCCTAGCCCATGGAGCAAGTCAAATTGAGTGACTTTGGGCATGAGGCTTGCTTCCAGAGTGGGGTATCTCCAAGCAGTTAATTGAGATAGCTAGGTTTGTAGATTCATGGAGCTAGAGCTGAGTACCTTCAGGCTGAGGCTCATGGTGCAGTGCTGTGGCCCGTGAGCTTTCTAACATGGCTCAGGCCCATGGGCACAGTTGAGAAGAGACTGTCCTGACTGAAAGAACTGTGAACTGAGCATTTTCTGGTCTTGACTTGTAACCTGTTAGCATCCCCAATAAACTCCCTAACTGAATATGGTGTCTAATTGCAATGAATTATTGGAACCCAGCTGAGTAGAGAGGCTTGTGAAGTATGGTATGGTTTGGTACTTTAGTTTTTGCACCACCACAGCCTCTGACCTAGGAGCTTAAATTATTGATGCTGCTCATTACCAGATCATGTTCCTTCTTCTGTGTTGTTATGGCTTGTTTACTACAGGACAGTCTGACCTCTTACTCCATCTTAATTTTATTTTCTCTAATAACATGCCCTCCATAATGGTGAATTGTGATATTCAGAAATGTTTTTTGAAGATTGTTTTGTATAATAAAGTAATTCTTAAAAAAAACAAAAACAGACAAAAATAAATGGAAAACAAAACAAAACAGATGATGTTCCTGCTCACTTTCCACCTTCCCAGACCTTGAACACTTCCAAGCTGCCTCTCTGCTTCCTTTAGCTAACCTCTCCAGGTTTGATTCACAGATTATGTGGAGCAGGGTTTCTTGACAGCAGCACTATTGACACTTTGGCTACATAATTCTGTTTTGGAGGCTGTCCTGTGTACAGTATTTCAGGCCTCTACCCACTGGTAGCGTAGTGGTTACGAATCGGGCTGCGAACCTTAAGGCCAGCAGTTCGAAACTACCAGCCGCTCCGCGGGAGAAAGATGAGGCTTTCTACTCCCGTAAAGATTTACACCCTCGGAAACCCTGTACAGGGTCGCTATGGGTCGGATCCGACTCGATGGCACTTAACAACAACAACAACAACAACCCACTGGATACCAATGGTGGTGGTGGTGGTGGTGTGTCATGGAGTTGGTTCTGACTCATAATGACCCTGCATAGAGTTTCCAAGGCTGTAAATCTTTATGGGAACAGAAAGCCTCATCTTTCCCCCACAGAATGGTCGGTTGTTTTGAACTGCTGACCTTGAAGTTAGCAGCCTGAATTGTAACCCTTTCCCAGGTTATGAGCCAAAATATCTACAGATTTTTCTAAATGATCCTTGGAGGGGGGAGTAAAATCACCTTCCAGTTAAGAACCACAGCTTTAGGCTGTAACACCATAAAGGAAACACTGATGCGAGACCATAAAAATGCCTCAGTTTACAGTATTTTTCTGATAATCATTCAGATGTTGGGAGCCTTACGAAATTGTCTAAGTCTTTGGTGCTCATGAGACTGGGAGAGGGGAAGGCTGGGGAGGGAAAGCAATACACAGACTCTAAGAGAAAAAGAGGAAGACCCCTGGCGAGATGGATTGGCCAAGTGGCAGCATCAATGGGCTCAAGTGTGGCAACACTTGTGAGGTTGGCCCAGGATCAGGCAGTGTTGTGTTCTGTTGTGCAAAGGGTCATTATGAGTCGGTACCAACTTGATGGCACCTAACAACAACAACAAACCAGATTACTTAAAGGAGCCCTGGTGGTGTAGTGGATTTATGAGTTGGGCTCTAACCACAAGCTCAGCAGTTTGAATCCACCAGCCGTTCCATGGGAGACAGATGAAGCTTTCTGCTCCCATAAAGATTTATAGCCTCAGAAATTCTATACAAGGTCATTATAAGTCAAAACCAACTTAACAGCACAGAACCTCTGCAACTATCCAGATTACTTAGATCAGAATGGACTAGGGGTGCTGGTGTCTGCCTGCCATAGGTTTTAAAAGCTCCACAGGTGATTCTAACTGTCGTTGTTGTTAAGTGCCACTGAGTCGATTCCTACCCATAGCGACCCTGTATAGGGTTTCCAAGGAGCAGCTGGTGAGCTTGAACCGCTGACCATGCAGTTCAAACAGCTTTGCAGTCTGGTACATTAACCCAGATTCTAACTGTCACTTTGGTTAAAACAACTAACTCAAAGCTTGGGCTGAAATTCTGTGGTGAGCAAAATTTAGTCTTTTGCCTTAAGATTGCCACAGTCTTTGAATGAATGGTGATGCTCCCAGAGACCAGAAAAACTGAGTACATTTAAGAACCATAAGGAATCTAACAACCGGCTTTGTGTTAGACTGCTCAATACTTTAAATACAGTCACTGCGGTTTATAAATATAAGACCTGATGATGATCAAAATGTTCAACAATAGGGGACTGGTGTACCAAATTGTAGCAATTCACATAAAAGTACTGTGTGATCATTGTAATTATGCCCTGAATATTTAATGACCTGAGGAAATGTTCCCAATGACGTAGGGAAATCTCGGTGAGTACAGTTCTATTTTTATTATGTATGGAACTAGGGGATATAAAAAGTTTGTGGTAAAATGGAACTGAAAGATAATGGATTTTTTCCACAAACTTTTGAAACTTCCAGCTCACCAACCGCTCCTTGGAAACCCTATACACGGTCATTATGGGTCATAACTGACTCTACAGTACTTAACCTATCTATCAAAAATCTACTACTGAAAATGATGGTTATATGTCTGTGATCCACTACAAAATGCTGGGGATAGTGCCACAAAACTTGAAAACACTAAATAGAACCATAAAGAAAGCATTTTGATATGACATATAGATGCAGAAAAGGTCCAGTTAAAAATAATCACATATGACACCCAGAAATTATTCTCTGTGAATATCATATCAGCATCAACCACCCATCACCTTGAGTTGCTTTCCTCAGCAGTCAGGAGACAGACATGACAAGTCTGAAAACACTTAAAAGTGTGGCAGGCATCAGGGCAACACCCCCAAAACCTATGTCTAAAATAGGATTATAATATCAAAAACCTTATGGCCACGGCATAAAGCTGAGAGCAGCATATAGTAACAAGCAGGGCCTAGTCCTTGGGCAGCTCTCTGTATGAAACTGACAAGCTGAAATGAACTGAAATACTGAAGGCCTTTTACATTAAAATGTTGTTAGATGTCATGGAGGGTTTCCAAAGATGTAAATCTTTGCAGGGTCAGAAAGCTTCACCTTTCTCATACAGAGCACCTAGTGGGCTCGAACTGCCAACCCTGTGGTTTGCAATCCAGGGCTTATCCTATAGAGCCACCACACTTCCTGCATAAAAATATGCTGGGTATCTTGCTCTATCTGCAAAAGAAAGTTGTAGTAATACAGAAATGAAAGGGATAATAGGAGAGATTTGGCTCTAGAAGAATCTCCTCCCTCTTCCTATCTTGCTGATTCATTCTGAGATTGAGTAGCAGTGTGGATTTGGAAAACCTAGGTCGCTCACCTCTCACCACCCCCAGGTGTACTGTTAACATTAATAGTATTATCCTCACCATCCAAGGTAAGTATGACTATTAACAACAGGGCAGTTCGGGTGGCCTCCACGAATGACACATACTGCTTTAGAGGTCATCTTCTTTTAACCAAACCAAAAACCCACTACCTTTGACCCAATTTCAGCTCATTTGGACCCTACAGGGCAGAGCAGAACTATTTCCAAGAGTGTAAATCTTTATGGGAGCAGACAGCCTCATTGTTATCCCGCAGACTTACTGGTGGGTTTGAACTGCTGACTTTGCTATTAGCAGTCCAGTGCTTAACCTACAGCACCCCCAGAACTCCTTATTTACAGTTGTTGGTGCTGTTGTTAAGTGCTGTCCAGCTGGTTCCAACTCATAGAGACCCTGCATAGGGTTTCCAAGGTACAGCTGGTGAGTTTGAACTGCTGATCTTGCAGTTCAAACTGACCTTACAGCCCAGTGTTTCTCTTACAGTGCCACACCAGGACTCCAAACATTGACATGAACCTGGGGGGAAAAAATTCACCCCCTCAAAAGGTGTTCAGAATGCTCAGCATGTATAGGGCATTAAAAGTATAAACTATACTTCAGAAAGTTTATTATCGAAGCAAATTAAATTTGAAAAGTTTCAGCATGAAATGCTGAGGGTTAAGCCTAAGCTTGCTATAAAGTTAAATTATGTAGAACAGTTCATTCTCCAAGGACAGGAAAGAAATGAGGTGTGACAGTACTACAAATTGGTGATATTAATGTTGAGGGCATACTAGGTAACGGAACTATCAGGGGAAGATGGATAAGCCTGGACAACTTTTCGGAAGGAGGTGCATATTTGAGCCAACTTTCAAACGGCTAAAATGTGAAGTCAAATGGAAGAATACATCAGGCATGGGGTTGGCACGGGCAAAGGTCCAGATGTAGAAGTTGGGAAGACATTCAAGGCCTTGGAAAGGAACAGAAGAGTTCCAGTCGGAGTACAGTCCTAGGGATTTCTTCTTCAAGCTGGGCTGATGGGTGGAAATCTTTTAGGGGAGCATAGCAGAGTGGTTAATGGCTTTTGAGGAAGCTATTCTTCAAGCAGCACAGTCAATGAGTCCAGCTCTAATGCTCACTGTGGGATAAACCCCAAACTACAGCTGTCTGGTGTGAGGGAAGGGTCGTAAGGAGGGCAGAGCATACAGAGTAACTAGACCTACACTAAGAATAGGGCAACTAACACACCATCTCAAACAGGCCTGGATTCAGAAATCGGCTCTAGGAGGAGACAGGCACCATATGTTGACCAAGGCTTATCCATCACAGAATGTCATGGACCCCAAGCTCTCCACTTCCAAAGAGGGAACAACGGGTTCTCCTCTTTCAGTTCCCTTAGGAGATTAATGAAGGGACTGAACTACAGGAGACTGTCCTTGGAGCAGAGATTCTGTGGGAAATCATGGTCACCCCATCCTATGGCCTTAAGGGAATGTGTAGAATCCAAATAGATGGCAACTGGATCAGAGGAGTTCAGGCTGCCATCTCATCACACATCTCATTATCTGGGATTCTTGAATGTTCCTTACTTTCACAGGTCAAGAGCTATCTTCCATAACCATGAACTGTACCCATAATCCTCATAGTTACGAAAGACTTGGCAAGATCTATGAGTAATTCAGCATAAACACACTCTCAGCACTTGCTGTTGCTGTGTGCCGTTGAGTCAATTCCAACTAATAATGCCTCCATTTAGGGTTTTCAGAAGCTATAAGTCTTTGTGGGAGCAGAAATCTTCATCTGTCTCTCATGGAGCTGCTGGTTGGCCCAAACTGCCAACCTTGGGGTTCACAGGTTATCCTACACAGCCATCACACTCCCATCCTCAATAGTAGACAAGAACAATTAAGCAATGAGGTCACGTGAACAGTGACACAATAAATAAGAACAAGCTAGCTAGGAAGCAGGGCATGGCAAGGCATGGCATTTTTCATAGAATCCCAAAAAGTAGGTGTGAGAGTCGCAAGACTCCATTGTCCCAGGGCTGGGCATGATCTGGCACAACATTGCTTGCTGCTGAGCAGGTCTCTCTGAGCAGGGCTACCCTACTGTCACTCATTAGAAGGAAATGCAGAATAAATGAACAGAGTGCTCTAAGAGCATAGCAGCGTGCTTGTTTCCATTTACAATCATTTTGTCCCCAAAGTCTCACTAACCTAAATTCTTATGAATGTCAAAACAAGGACAGTCTTCTTCATTAAATCATTAGCTTTAGAATGTGGAAAGTTTTCTGTCTAATCATATTACACATGGGAAGTTGGCCCTCAAACAGTGAAAGAAGCTGGGGCCAGGAGGAGTTCACTTAAACTAGAGACTGGTCAGCACATCCCCTCTCTTGGGAAATCCCCAGTATGGGGCAATATCATCATTCTCTTCTATATCATTAGCTCCTCTGTTCTGACAGTGTTCCAGACGTGATCTCATCCACTATCACCAGATCCTGGCCTTGGATAATTGACATTTGCTCTGTGCTCTGTACTTAGTGTTTGTAAGTCCATTATGTTACTTAATGCCGATTTCAGCTCTGATGAGATAGATTTGATTCCAATTTTATAGATGTGGAAAATGAGGCTTGGTGAGGTTAAGTGATGTGTACATAAGCTGGTGGTATTTCTTGGTCTCATATACTCAGGTATTGGCTGCTCCTCAGAAACCCTATACAGGGTCACTATGAGTCAGAACTGACTTGAAGGCACTCAACAACAACAACAACAACATCCTTCTCACTGGATTTTGTTGCTTCCCTCAGGGAAGGAGAGAGGAAGAACTTATTACTTCCATTTTGATGGTGGGGGAATCATGACACTAAAAGTTCAAGTGACCTTCACGAGATAGGCACAGAGTGAGGCTAGGAGAGTCACTACCTAGGTCCAAGTCATCTAGTGCCACACCATCTGGCAACATGAGGTCACAATGGAATGAATCATGGAGAAAACACCAAACCGTAAACCTTTCTAACTTTATGTAAAACTTTCACCAGCGTGATAGTTATGACTGGAGGCTCACACCCAAGGTTTGCATCCAGATAGCTCTCTTCTCTTTGTTGTTGGTGTCAGGTGCCATCAAGTCGGTACCAACTCATAGCAATTTTATACACAGCAGAGCGAAACACTGCCTGATCCTGGGCCAACCTCACTAATATTGCCACGCTTGAGTCCATTGATGCTGCCACTTGGCCAATCCATCTCGTTGGGGTCTTCCTCTTTTTCTCTGACCCTACACCTTACCAAACATGATAGCCTTCTCTAGTGACTGATCCCTCCTGAAAATATGTCCGAAGTATGAGAGATGAAGTTTGGCCTTCTGGCCGCTAAGGAGCACTCTGGCTGCACTTCTTCCAAAATGGATCTATTGGTTCTTTTGGCAGCCCATGGCACTTTCAATACTCTACTCCAACACCATAATGCAAAAGCATCAATTCTTTTACATTCTTCCTGATTCACTGTTCAGCTTTCACATGCATATGAGGTTATTGAAAATACCATGGCTTGGGTCAGGTGCACCTTAGTCCTCAAGCTGACATCTTTGCTCTTCAACACTTTAAAAAGGTCTTGTGCAGCAGGTTTGCCTAATGCAATATGTCGTTTAATTTCTTCCCTTTAGTTATATTTTATTAACCAAACAAGACTGACCTTGTGAATCCTTAAGACACTGACTCAACCCACCCACTGCTACTGAGTCAATTCCAACTCATAGTGACTGGAGTAGGACTGCACCATAGGGTTTCCAAGGCTATAAATCTTTATGGGAGCACACAATTTCATTTTCCTTCCTTGAGGCGAATGGTGGGTTTGAACTGCTGATCTTGTGATCAGCAGCCCAATGCTTAACCCATTATGCCACTAAGGGTCCTTTCAAGACACTAAGGAGTCTCTAATTTTAGACAGAGTCCAATTCTCATGAAGAAGGAAAAACAAAACATACCCATCATATGGATTTGGAGTTCCCAATTTAGTCTCCCTCATTACCCCTGCTGATCTCAAGGTCAGCAGTTTGAAATTACCAGCTGTTCTGAAGGAGAAAGATGAGGCTTTCTGTTCCCGTAAGGATTTACAGCCTTGGAAACCCTGTACAGGGTCACTATGGGTCGGAACCGACTCCCCGGCACATAACAACAATAGCAACAATGTTGCCTCTTAAGAGTTTCAAATTTTGACATGAGATGGATCAAAGTCCAGCAGACTTATTTTAAATCCATGCTTGACACTGTTGAGGCTCAGCTATACTTTAAAAAATAGCTTATAGCATAGACATCTATAATTACAGCTGAGGTTGCCAATATTTCATACTATTGGCTTCTACGTTACAGTAGGACAGCTGTACAGGTCTTTCCTTAAACCCAAAGCACAATGCCTTGGGATGACTGGGCATCTGCCTTGTATATCCCAAAGCTTGTAAGTGTACCAATTCCTGATAAAATGTAGATGTCTCCAGTACCTGTAGGAGGCCTCATGAGCTTGGCTCCCTCTGCACCAAACCTGGCTTCCTTTCCAGAAGGAATTACTCAGTTGTGTGGGCTAATGTGTCAGATTGCAAAGTCGTCTGAACTGCAAGGTCAGTGGTTCAAGTTCACCAGCTGTTCCTTGGAAACCCTATATAGGGTCGCTATGGGTCAGAAACGACTCGGCGGCACTTAACAACAACAACAATTCTTTGTTTTACTCAGAACTTGGCAGTAGGCTTTCCGACACACAAAATCAGTTTATGAAAATGCCTCAAGTTGTTCACTGGTAGAGATAAAAGGAAACAGATCTCCCCTGGGGTTTGTTCTTGTTGGAGCTGTGTGCTTCCTTTTTGGCTTGCCTACTGTTCAGCTAGAAGACCTGGACTTCCACTCAGGGCTCTTTGGTGCTGGTTCCTAGTGGCCATCACTTGATCCACTCACAAGTTCTCACAAGCACCATGCCTTCTTCTCTAGCACAGACACTCCTGATGTGCCCATCATATGAGTGCCAAAGGCAGCAAAAACTCGCCGGACAGAGCTATGAGGACTCCTGGAAAACCTGCCCACCTGAAACACAACTGCTCAGGCCAAAAGGAGCCAGAGCCAAGGACTGTGTCTCAGGCTTTTGAGTTGAGCCCAACTCCAAGTGATCCTATATGAGAGAACTTCCTAGGCGATCATCTTTATAGGAGCAGATGGGCAGGTTTTTGGAAAGTTTCCTCCAGTAGGAGGGAGTGATGTGAAGGAACAAAGAAAACAAGGAGAAAAAAAAAAAAATTAAGGAGGAGGAAAAGGACGACGAGGAGGAGAAAGAGACTAGAAAGTTACTGTTTTGAAGCAACCCTCTTCCTACCTAACCCTACCCCACACCATCACTGTTCGTCTTTTTGGTAAGTGTTTTTAATGGACTTCAGAAGGTCCTTCTAACCTCTAATATACAAGCACCTAAAAGTGTAAGCTGATGAGCATGGGAGGGCACTTACAAACTGCCATTCTCTGAAGCTAACCCTTGAGAAAAAAGTCTGAATTCTTGGCTTAAAATCAACATTCTGTTTTCAACTTATTTTGCGGCCCTTATGAACTTATAACTGTCCCTGGTTTTAATACCCTATAATTAAAGGTTATTAGAATCTGGGAAAGAATAAAACCAAATGCACTGTCACTGAGCAGATTCTAGCTCATAGCACCTTGTAGGACAGAGTAGAACTTCTCCACTGAGTCTCCAAGGTTGTAAATCTTCATGGAAGCAGACTGCCACATCTCTCCCATGGAGTGGATGGTGGATTTGAACCACTTTTGGTTAGCAGATATAAGCTTTAATCACTGTGCTGCCAGAACTCTTTTCAGGAAACAGTAAGGAGCCTTAATATTAAAGACTTCACCAGAAAAGAAAAATAATGTTGCAAATATACAAGTATAACTATTTCCATGAATATAACACTAAATGAGAAAAGCTGGTTGCCAAACATACTTATATACATATAAATAGAGAAATATCTGGAAGAATAAACACTAAAGTATTAGCAACACTTAGACAACTGAGTGGGTGGATTATGTTTGTTCCTTTTTGCTTTCCTGTATTTTCTATATTGAAATGCGTAGTTTTGTAAAAATTAAAAAGACAAATGAAAATAAAATAGAATCTTCTTTTGGGACAAATTTTGTAAAGTACTAAATAAACTCCTTTTTTAAAAAAAGGTTACTCTGAATGTATGTTGTTAGAAGTATGGACTTTGAGTCAGTCTGCTTGGGTTCAAATCTCACCACGTCCATTTGAATGACTCTGTCTAGGTCTTATTCCTGATTTGTAAAATGAGAATAATGTTAACACCTACTCCCACAGAGTGGGCTCAAGGATTACATAAGAAAGTCCATGTAAAGAGAGAGAATCAGTAAGGGGTACTTAATTGCTTATTCTAGTATGTTTGTTGTTCATGATAGCACAGGTTTAAAACTTGCAAGTACTTTGCAAAATCTTTTTTAGAAAAATGTCTAGGGAGAATGTATGCAAATTTATCACATGCCTCCTCTTATTTTCAGCTTAGAGAATGTTGGTTTCTACAGCAGCAAACACACTCCTGTGGTCCACCCCACTTGCTATATGTCATGGAAATGAAATAAAGGTGGAAGAGAAAGAAAGTCAATTCTGTTTCTCATAATCCGGGCAGGTTGATTGATGTTGAAATTAATTATTGGAAGGCACAGCAATAAATGGTTTGCTTTCAGAATCAATACTGGACTGAAATAGCTTTCCCTGTGTACCTTCTAAACATGCCAACGATCTCTTGAAATAGTAACTTTATTCTTCCTATCTGTATGTTATTATAACTCTGCAAGATAAGTACGTTGTCAAACTGTGAAACTCTAGTGGTTACACATTGGTCCCTCCAAGGAAGGCCACTGAGTCAGAAAACCTTGTAGAAGGGAGAGTCTGCTTTCACTTGTTTGCCTTTTCACTGGTTCTATCTCCTTCCTTCTTCCTTCTCTGGGGTCTTGTGGCAGACTCAGCTCCTATTCAATTACAGAAACCAAAATCACAGCTCACACCACCAGGCTAGTCCTCTAAACTGGGTCCCACTGCCTGAAAACCCTGCCCTGTCCTGGTGCCCAGTTTTAATAACTAGATTTTTGCCTTGTTTCTAAGAATCAGTTCTATCTTACCTGGTAGCCCAGAAATCCAGGTCCTGAGTCATTCCCAATACAAACTTCCCATATTTCTCTTGGATGTTTGAATACCACTGGTTCCTAGATGCCCTGCTACTGGGCATCCATTAGCCCTAGGAAGGGCACACCATTACTATGCTTGATCATTTTGTTCTGACTGGTTAAACTGTATGGTCACCTCTTCCACAGTCTTCAACCCTTTGCCATACATTTCAGTAAATGTGTTAGTACCAGTAGCTGATTTGTCCCTTTTGCACCTGTCTCATCTCAAGGGTTGTGTCATATGCAAACCACAAGTTGTTAATGAGTCTTCTTCCAATCCTAATGCCACATTCTTCTACATATAATCCAGCTTCTCAGCTGCTCAGCATACAGATTCAATAAATATGGTGAAAGAATGCAACCCTGACACACACCTTTGTTGATTTGGAAATATCTCCTTATTCTGTTTTTATTATTACCTCTTGGTTTATGTACAGTTCCTCACAAGATCAATTACTTGTTCTGGAATACCCATTCTTCACAATGTTATCCATAGTTTGTCATGATCCACATAATCAGAAGCCTTTGCAGAATCAATGAAGAACAAGTAATATTTCTGGATTATATGAAGAAGAACGTGACATCAGGATTGGAGGAAGACTCGTTAACAACCTGCGATATGCAGATAATACAAGCTAGCTTACTGAAAGTGAAGAGGACTTAAAATACTTACTGATGAAGATAAAAAAAACCACAGCCTCAGTATGTATTGCACCTCAATGTAAAGAAAACAACCGGACCAATAAATAACACTGTGATAAATCGAAAAAAGATTAAAGTTGCCAAAGACTTCATTTTGTTTGGATCCACAATCAACACTCATGGAATCAACAGCCAAGAAATCAAACAACAGATTTCATTATGCAGATCTGCTGCAAAAGAACTCAAAAGAACAAAAGTGTTTGGAGCAAAGATGTCAGGTGTACGTGGACTAACCCATGGTATTTCCAATAGCCTCATATGCATGTGGAAGATGAATACTGAATGAGGAAGTCCCCAGAAGAACGGATGCATTTGAACTATGATCTTGACAAAGAATATTGAAAGTACAATGGACTTCCAGGTAAGAAAACAATCTTTGTTGACAGAAGTGTAGCCAGAATGCTCCTTAGAAGCCAGGATGGCAAGATTTCATCTCCTATAGTTTGGACATATTATCAGAAGGGACCAGTGTCTGGAGAGGGACATCATGCTTGGTAAAGTAGAGAGTCAGAGAAAAAAGAGGAAGACCCCCAATGAGACAGATTGATATAGTGGCAGCAGCAATGGGCTCAAGTGTAGCAACAATTGTGAGGATGGCACAGGACCAAGCAGTGTTTTGTGTGATTGTGCATGGGGTTGCTATGAGTAAGAACCAACTTGGCGGCACCTAACAACAACAACATCATCTCAAAGGACAGGCCTGTTACTCCTACATAGTTAAGTAGACTGTACCATCCCAAGACTTGAGAGACAACATCATGGTTCTTGATGACTTATCCTGGATATCCTGCCACTAGCACTACCACAGTTATAACTCTTGTCACAGAGGCCACCATTTGTTGAGAACCTAATTTATATGAACCAAAATCTGATAGGTTTATATGCTATTTCTAACTCTCATATCACTCTTCAAGGTGATAAGAGAGAAGACACTGAAGCTCAAAAAATTTACGTGATTGTTACAAGGTCTCAAGGCCATAGGGAAAAAAAATGCAGACTGACTTCAAATACTTTGCTTTTTTTCCCTTACTATACCTTATGTAAGGAGCCCTGGTAACAGAGTGGATTATGAGCTGGTTATTACCTGCTAACTGCAAGGTCAGTAGTTTGAATCTACCAGGCATTCTACAGGTGAAAGAAGAAGCTTTCTGGTTCCGTTAAGATTTACAGCCTTGGAAACCCTACATAGGGTCATCATGAGTTGGAAACAACTTGGCTGCACTCCACCACCACCACCACCACCACCTTCTGTACCAATTAATAGATGGAGAATTGGAACTGAGAGCGATATAGAAAATAGACTTAGGCAGCATTCAAGGGGATAGATTTTTGGAAACTAGGAGATTTAATTAAAGATAGCCTGACTTTAACAGAAGGTGAGAAGGAACAATGTAATAAACTCTAGTTTGGGTCAAATGTAGACTACCATTTGTGCTAGAAAATGGAAATGAAGATTTTGGTCAAATATTGGCCAAGCCAATTGCTGAACAGGCTAAGCTCCAACAGTGAGCAGAGAAAAGACAACAGGCAATCATAGGGGTCCCAGAACACAGGGGTCACAAAGACTTTATGGATGAAAAAGAGTTCATGAAGGATCATGAAGATGGTCCTATAGTCCATGGGAACTCATAAAGACAAGATGGGAAAAGGTATCACTCAGTGATACTGTGGCCACAGTGCTAATGTATAGCTGTCTGAAAGGATTTCTGGACTCTGTACTTAGAAAGACAGTAAGGAATTGGTTCTGAGGACCCTACCAGGCCAGATCCTGTTGTTGTTGTTGTTGTTGTTTTTAGATGCCATCAAATTGGTTCTAACTCATAGTAACCCTACACATAACAGAACAAAATACTGCCCAGTCCTCCACCATCCTCACAATTGTTTGAGCCCATCATTGTTGCCATGTGTCAATCCATTTTGTTAGAGGTCTTCCTCTTTTTTTCTCACTCTCCACTTTAGCTAGCATGAGGTCTTTCTCCAGGTACTGGTCCCACCTGATAATATTTTCAAAATACAAGAGATGAATTCTCGACATCTTGGCTTCTAATGAGCATTCTGGCTGTACTTCTTCCAACACAGATTTGTTTGTTCTTCTGGCAGTCTGTGGTACTTGGAATACTCTTCACTAACACCCTAATTAAAATGCATCAATTCTTCCCTGGTCTTCCTTATTCAGTGTCCAGATTTCACATGTATATGAGGTGATTGGAAATACTACAGCTTAGGCCAGGTGCACTCGAGTCCTCAAAGTGATAGCATTGCTCCTGAACACTTTAAGGAGGTCTTGTGCAGCAGATTTGCCTAATACAGTAAGTTGTTTGATTTCTTGACTGCTGTTTCCATGAATGTTGATTGTGGATCAAAGCATAATGAAGTCTTTGACAACTCCAATCTTTTCTCCATTTATCATGATGTGATTTATTGGTTTTGTTGTGAGGACTTCTGTTTCATTACATTGAGGTGCAATTCATACTGAAGGCTGTAGTCTTCGTTCTTCATCAGTATGTATTTTAAGTTCTCTTAGCTTCCAGCAAGCAACGTTGTATTATCTGCATAAACCAGGTTGTTAATGAGTCTTCCTCCAATCCCGATGCCATGCTCTTTTAATATAACCTGGCTTCTCATATTATTTGCTCAGCATACAGATCCAAAGCTGTTGTGAATCAAGAGATCCTATAGGTGGTTGCAAACCTGGGCTGTGGAATCAGACTACCAGGGCCTGAATCCCAGTTCTACCACATACTGATTCTGTCAACATACCCTCTTTACCTCAGATTCCTTATTTGTAGATGGGAATTAGAAATATTGAACTCATGGACTATTGCAATGACGAAATGAGTCAATCTAAGAAAAATAACCAGAGTAGTGTCCAGCACATAAAGCGAATAACCTAATAATAATAATTTATCATGAATGCTGCTGTTATTAGGGTCTCCTGAACAGGCAGAAAAAAAATGACAACCAGTGAACCTGATATATTTATTTAAAAGAAATCTATGCTTAGATGAGTTGTCTTAGATTCAAAATTACATACTAAATACAAGGGGGCGTCAAAAGTTTGTGGAAAAATTCCACTATCTTTTCATTCCATTTTTACATGAACATGTTGAAGCCCCCATGTATAAATAGGTATATATTATACTTCCTTTGTTTAATTTATTTATTGTTTTGTTGTTGTTGTTGTTTTATCCCTTTGAAAAAGACCTTTTTTATTTATCTGTAACATGATGAAATTTTTTAAAAAGGAAAGAGGACTTCCTCTTTCACATTTATGCTATCAGAGCAAGAAGAAGCCTCTCCTGCTAGCCAGGCATGGTTGTGATAGTTGAACATCCCAGCTGGAAAAATCACAGAAACTTAGTGGGGCCAGGGAATGGACATAGTAAGGATGGTCATTTTCTCTGTCACAATGGTTACACACTCAAAGAATGTAACCAGTATCACTGAATTGTACAGGTAGGAACAGTTGGTGCATGTTTTGCTGTGCATATTCCAACAATCCCAATACGGAAATGTTTTCAAAGTAGTTTCCTGTGGCCTCATCTGCAATAATTTTACTTTATTTATCCTACTGAAAAAAATACAGAAGGTTCAAAGAACCCATCCATTCAAGATTTAACTTAAAAGATGTTTCTTTCCTGTGGGCTAATTCCAGTTCAGTGTATCCTTACTCATCCTACCAGTGTGGTGGCTCCATACCATGAAGAAATGTGAGCAGAATGTAGGGGTGCCTAGAAAAGGAACACCTAATCCAAACAAGGAGGTCACTGAAGCCTTCCTAGAAGAGGTGATACTTGAAATGAGTGTTAAAAGATCAGTGAGAATTGGTCAGTTAATGGAGTGGGAAAGTTACAAGAGAAGACAGCATTGAGTATATCAGGGATACTCCAGGACAGCAGGAGATTAAGGTGAGGCAGAGGAAGCACATGAGACGTAAAAGGTAACTCCAGAGAAAGTAATGACCAAGACATAAAAGGTTTATAAATCAAGTTTTAACTTTATCTTTATGGAAAGGTTTATAAATCAAGTTTTAACTTTATCGAAAACTTTCTATGGATCCCATAATAGCTGTACATTTTAGAAAAAACTTCTCTCGTGGCAGTATGGGAATAGATTTAAGGTGATCATGACTGGAGTCAGGAAAAACACACAGATATTGCAATAATCTAAGAAGAGATAATGAGGTCCTGATCTAAGGTAGTTGTGATGAGGATAGATGGGAAAGGGATATATGAGGAGCTTCAAAAATTCTATTCTTTTTCAATTCCATTTTTCAAAAACTGTTTGAAGCCCCTCTTATTAAAATGGTGAAATCAACAGGACTTTACAATAGACTCAGTGGAAGAAAAATGGAGGAGTCAAAATGTCTCCTTAATTTCTGGCTTGAACAATGGAATAGTGCCTACACTGGCAAGGGAATATTGAAGGTAGAGCAACTGGAAGAGGTGAAACGGAGGTGACTAATCCAATTTTGGATATGTTGAGTTTGAGAACCTCCTGAGAAATCAAAGTAGAAGAGTCCGGAGATCCACTAGATTTATGAATATTGAGTTTACAGTGTGATCAGAGATAAGACACAGATTTGGAAGCCATCAGAGTAGAGGTGAGAGGTGAGACTTGGAGAGAATATGTAATCATGCAGGATGAGAGTGTAAAGAAAATAAGAGAAGATCTGAGGAACAAATCTTGGGGGAAAAGGTGAAGAGCAGCCAAGATGAAGGACCAGCCAGAAAAAGGCAATGTCATGGAAGGCTAGGGAGTAGAGAACTTAAAAGGATAAAGTGGTTGGCAAGGTCAAATGCTTAAAAAGACCAATTAAGATCTGAAAATGATTCTCTGTCACACCAAACATGTTCTACTGGACACTTGCATAAGATTAACCTTAATGGGTCAGAGGGGACAGAAGCCCGATGAATGGAGTGAATATGTATATGCAGAGATGGCCCGATGATATCAACTGGTAAGAACTTGACCTGGAAGGATAGAAGAAACAGTGGAATTTTGGTCTAGAGAAGATGTTCTTTGTTTGCTGTTAGGATACGAAAGACTTGAAAATATTGATGTCCTAAGAAAAGAAGCATACTACATACATCCCAAGGTATTTCACTTTGAGTTTCGGTGGCTAATAAAAACAGATTGGTACACGTTCTTTTTAGTGGTTTATAGATAAGGAAGGCCATGAATATTGTTTGTAACCTGTACTCTTGGTATTTTGTAATTTAAGATTACCTAAGAGCATTTCTTTTCTACAAGGTGCTTCTTTTTATGTCACCTGTGTGAGCCTTTACATATCTTTTGTTTTACAGGAATAATTTTCTCCCTCTACTTCAAAATTCACTTAAATCCTTTTAGATCAGATCAAGAAGGTTTTCTGCCAACATACATCCTCCCCAATCTTGACAAGATGTGGGCCATCCCTTGCCAAAAGCCCATCATCCAGGCTCTATAGGACACAGTCCAGGCACCCATTTGTTTCTCAATGTCTTCTTTCTTTTCCATAGTTGCTGCCATCACATGGAACAAGACTGAAAAATACCACCTGTACTTTCAGGTCTTTCAGCTTGCTACCCAGAACTTCAAAGGCATTACAAATTCAGTCTCAATGTCTTCTCAATGTGTCATTTGTTCTCTGCATGAAGCAGCAAAAGTGGGGGGGGGGGGCAGTTCATAAGTTTGATCAGAGGTTTATTGGCCTGTTAGCTAAAATACCCTGGATATTGGTTCCTTCCCTTCCTAATTACCCACTTCAGGTCTGAAGTGACCTTTAGAACCTTGGCTGGGAATCACCCAGCACATAGCACATCCATCTGTTTTTCTGGGAATGGTCACAAGACCCCTCCCATCGTGCCACTTCTAGAAGAAGCAACTTCTCCCTAGTGCTTCATGGAGAAATGCCAAGGAAGGGTGGCATGCCAGATCCAAAGAGTAAGACTGTCCTGTATTTTTCTACTGGTCTACATTTTTCTACTTACGCACGTCATGACATTAATTTATCTGCATTTTCCTGGCTTCCTTCCTCACTATTTTTCCCAACCTACCTAAGAATCTTTCATTTCCTCTAAGAAGTTAGAGAGTAGAAAAGCATCTATTTAAGCTCTTCCATCTCTTCCTCCTTCTTGCATCTGTCACTGACATAACTGTTCACCATTCCAGGCAAGAGATGAAAGGTAGACCTCACTCTAGAGGTCACACCATTCCCTAGGCAGGCATCATTCTGGGTCTCCAGATGAGTTAATGTGTTATCCTAGCTTTCACTAGAAAGTCTTCTTGAAAACACTAGAAGAACAAAGATTATGTCTCTTTTCTTACTATGTGCGGCAGCATAAGCACTGGACTGGTAAACACAAGGTCAGCAGCTCAAACCTACAAGCCACTCTTGGAAAACCAATACAGGATCACTGAGTTGGAACTAAACTCAAAGGCAAACAGCTACAACAGCAACTACAGAACTTTTTCTGGAGTTAAAATGTTTGACACATGCTTTCAATAGATCACATGTTGCTTAAGATAGCAATGTGCAACTCCTTAATTTTCCACAGTGCCTACCAAAGAAGCTTGCTGGGACCCAGAAGCTGATAAATACTACTACCCAGTCTTGAGAGCACAAGCTTTTATCTCTGTGGATTACCCTACTCTATTTGCTCTTATACTGTGGTAGATTAGTTGAATATCTTTGGTACATATCACATGATGTTCATTAAATGCTCTTCATTTTTGCCTGTTTAACCTCAAGCTTCAGAATACATTTTTTTTAGTGTGTTCTATTCAAATTTGAGATAAAAAAAAAAAAACCAAAAACACAAATAAGGTTCAGACGAGAAAATGACTAACTAGAGATTATTGAACATAGCACTGAATTGTGCCTATGTTTTAGTATTTCTTTAAATTGTCAACTATTTCAAAAATGATATTGCACCAATGTTCTTAATTTGCTTAACTCTTTACATGTGATTCAGAGCACTGAACTAATATATATATTTAGCAGAAAGGTTGATAGTTTGAAACTACCAGCTGCTCTATGGGAAAAATATGAGACTTTTCTGTTCCTATAAAGATTTACAGCCTCAGAAACTCTATAATAGGATAGCTATGACTTGATTGCACACAACAACAAACAACATATATATGTAAATATATAGTGGTGGTTATGTGCCATGGAGTTAGTCCCGACTCATAGCGACCCTGTATAGGGTTTCTGAGGCTGTAAATCTTTATGGGAGCAGAAAGCCTCCTCTTTCTCCTGTGGAACATCTGGTAATTTCGAACTGCTAACCTTGTAGTTCGCAGCCCAATTCATAACCACTGCACTACCAGAGCTTATATTGGGGTGGTCTGTTGTTGTTTAAGTGGTTTTGACTCAT
>NW_006408648.1:3994037-4000055 GCF_000296735.1 Chrysochloris asiatica | reverse complement strand
CTTGGAAACCCTGTACAGGGTTGCTATGATTAGGAACCGACTCCACGGCACATAACAACAACATATTTGAATGGAAATGTTTATTAATTTTAGAATAAGTTAGCTTGCAGAATATCTGTCATTTCAGGCAACAAAGACAGACAGTAGACACTGACACCAGGCACAGCTGCCCTCTAAACCACAGGCACTTAAGTACTCTCAGCCAAGTCAGAACAAACAACTCAGGAGGCTGAAGGAGAAAACACCAGCACCATATCCCATTCTACCCCCTAGACCTGGACACATCTATCCTCCAACAGCTCTGCTATTATGGAAAGCAACTCCATCTTGTACTTGTTTATATGCCCAATGACACCTAATACTACCACAAAAAATAGAATAAATGCCTCTTAAAACTGGTTTTACTCTATGGCATGACAGGCAACTTGGGCCAAGTATTTACTAAGACCAGGAGGGAATCCTACCAGTGCCCTGCTCTCCTATTTTGTCATAGACAACTTCAATAGTTTGGGTTAGAAATACCTGCAGAGGAAGGTATCTTGTGCAGCCCCTGCCCCCAGACCCCTTCTGCCTGCATGTCCCAGTGACAGTCTCCAGGAGACAGTCAGAAATGGGTCTCCTTTTCCAGTCAGGTCAGTTTCTAGAGTACAATATTCAAAGAGTGCCATCTGCAGGATGAAACGAGGACTCAGCAATTTATTTCATCTCTTTCAAATGATATTGAAGTAGCACTAGTGGCTCAGTGGATTAAGTATTAGGCCAGCAGCCAAAAGGTTGGCTGTTCAAATCCACCAGCTGTTCTGTGGGAGAAAGATGAGGCTGTCTGCTTTCATAAAGACTGTGGTTGGTGATTGGTTGCTAAATGCTGTCGAGTCAGTTCTGACTCAAAGCAACCTTGTATAGGGTTTCTGAGAAGTGCCTGGCAAATTAGAACTGCTAACCATGCAGTTCAAACTGACCTGGCAGTCCAATGCTTATCCTGCAGAGCCACGTTCTATTCTGTCCTCTATGAATCAGAATCAACTCTGAAGCAGTAAGCTTGGTTTAGGTTTTGTTTAGTGATGCAGTGGTTAAGCACTTAGCTGCTAACCAAAAGGTCAGTATTTCATATCCACCAGGTGCTCTGTGGGAGAAAGATGTGTCAGTCTGCTTCTGTAATGATTGTTGTTGTTAGGTGCCATCATAGTGACCTTATACACAGCAGAACGAAACACTGCCCAATCCTGGGCCAACCTCACTACTGTTGCCACACTTGAGTCCATCGATGCTGCCACTTGGTCAATCTATCTCGTAGGAAATCCCATGGGGCAGCTCTACTCTGTCCTACACAGTGACTATGCGTTAGAAATGACTTGTTGGCAATGGGTTAAATGATATTTGAAGAATTTGCTTAAAACTTGTTTAAGAGCTAATCCACACTAAATTTAAATTAAAGCTTAAACCCATTGAGTTGTTTCTGGATCCTACTAATTGTATAAGGCAGAGTTGGACTCCCTAGGCTGTAATCTTTATAGGAACAGATAACCTGAGGAGCAACTGTTGGGTTCACTTCAATGATGAGCAGTCAAGCACTTAACTACTGTACTACCAGGGCTTCATTAATAGCTTATGTTAGAAGTTAAAGTTTAAAGATATAGAATTGATTACTACACTAATTCTTCACAGAAACCATTAGCATTTAACTGCTGGTGAGAATCACAGGTCCCACCACATCCCATGAGTGGAGAGGTACTTGTCCAAGGGGCTTTGCACTGCCCCTCATTCCCTTCCCGTGGACAACCATCTTCTCTGCCTGTGGGTTTGCTCTTTGCTGCAAAAGGACAAGATTCTAGAAGTTGTAACAGATGCAATCGCTTTCTTTCTGTTTTTGGTCAAGATAATTGTTTTGAAGCTGAGTACAGAGAACTTCCCTCATAGCAGACTTGGGTCTGCTGAGGTTGAAGTTTGTGGACTAGCAATTTCAGGATGCTGAGAGGTTCCAATGCTCACTCCCTTCCCTGGAGTGGGGACAAGGGCACAAGACAGGATTAACTTTCAGACTACAAGATCCATCTCGGGAGGCCTACTCATCATGTGATTAGATGAACTCATGAGCTCTAGCTTAGATGTTCCCTTTGTAGTCCACATCTGGTGTTCCTCTTTCCTAAGGAAACACTCCTCCTGAAAATATGAGCCTTTTGGAATTCAGAGTTCTCTCTCCCCACCTCAAAAGATGCAGTTTAATCAGAAAGCAGTGGGTCAGGAAGATGTGGATTGCATTAGTGTATTACTCATTGGCCAGGCCAGAGAAGAAGTTGCATTATAGTCACACAGGATGGTCACAGCACCATCTCCTCTTTCTACTCTCTCACTGACCTGCTTTTTCCATAAACAAACTTGTTGTTGTGAAGTGCCATTGAGTCAGTTCTGACTCACAGAGACCCTGTATAGGGTTTCTGAGAAGCAAATGGTTGGTTTGAACTGCTGACCTTGCAGTTATTTATCCTATAGTGTTTATCCTATAGTGCCACACAAGGATCCCTAATAGTGCCACAGCAGGACTTCATAAACAAACTGGCACTAAGAAATGAATTTTATACTAGTTACTATACCTCAATGGAGTCCCTGGCTGATGCAAACAACTAAAGCTCTTGGACAGAAGTCGAAGGTTCAAGTCCCTCCCTAGGTACCTTGTGAGAAAGGCCTGGTGATCTACTTCCAAAACATCAGCCATTGAAAACCCTGTAGAGCACAATTCTACTCTGACACACAGAAGGAGGCCATGAATTGGAATCAATTCGACGGCAACTGGTTTTACCAGACAAGGAAGGACTTGGAATTAAGTTAAGAATGTGACTCTGGAGTCAGAGACCTGGGTCTGAATCCTAGCAGAGCAGCTGTGAGTCCTAGGGGCACAGTAAAGGACCTTCAGAGTCACAGTATCTCCAATAAACCAAGACTAATGCAAAAACTACAAAAACACCTCCATCTATCAATCAGGATTGATGTCAGGTAAAATATGTAATGAGGTAAAAATATTTATTGTTGTTGTTAGGTGCCATCTAGTCAGTACCGACTCATAGTGACCCTATGCACAACAGAATGAGACACTGCCTGGTCCTGCGCCAACCTCATAACTGTTGCCAAACTTGAGCCCATTGATGCTGCCACTCTGCCAATTCATCTCACTGGGGGTCTTCCTTTTTTTTTTTCTGACCCTCCACCTTACCAACATGATATCCTTCTCCAGCGACTGGTCCCTCCTGACAATATGTCCAAAGTATGAGAGACAAAGTTTGGCCATCCTGGCCTCCAAGGAGCATTCTAGCTGCACTTCTTCCAACACAAATCTGTTGGTTCTTGTGGCAGCCTGTGGCACTTTCAAAATTCTCCTCCAACACCATAACTTAAAAGCATCAATTCTTCTATGTTCTTCCTTATTCACTGCCCAGCTATCGCATTTAAGAGTTCAAAAAATGTGTCCAGACACAAAAGAAAAATGTTCCTTAGTGTGAATCTAAGAAAACATGTCTCTACTGTGAAATGAAAGACATTCCTCCAAGTGAAAGGCATATCCAAGCATTGTTGAGAAGTTAGGGAAGCAATCAGAGGGAATGGGGCTAAAGTTAGGGTGGCCACAAACTTGCTTGGCTATTTGTTGTTATTGACTGGAGACCTTGCGGTTCAAACCAACTTTGCAGTCTAGCACATTACCCACAGCACCACACTCAGCACCACACAAAATGGCAGCCTCCTCATGGGTCGAAAGCCAACGCAGGCATTGTCTACGTAAGACTACTGAAGAAACAAAGTAGGAAGGAACAGGCTGAGCCATGGCTGTGAATGACTTGTGGAAACATCCTTTCTAAGTGAGGTGGGACTGAGCCATTGGACAGCCTCGAGGCAGGAGCAGCAAAGCTTTGGGATGGCTCTATTCCAACAGCAAATCCACTGTGCCAGTTACTGCAACCCCCATTCTCAAAAGACAGGGCATTCTCTCTCTTTTGCCCCCAGGTTTGATGAGCACCCAGGATACCTGGCCACCAAGAGATTATGGGTCTGCACTACACCTCGTCCACCAGAAAACACATTGGGTTCTGTGTCTTTATTATGCTGGGGAAATCCAGCTCATTCTGTAGAAGGTCTTCATCCCACAGACTGCAGCAGCCCACATTCCCTGGGCCCAGGTCCGTGTTGACATAGTTGTTTCTGGTTCCTGTAGCACTTCTCACTATTCAGCTTTTGAAGTCAAGCTCCCCTAGAGATGCAGCAATGTTCCTGCCACTTTCCTGTTCTCCAGTGGGTTTATTTGGTTCTCAACAGGCCCTGTTTTTTTGTACTGATGGCACATTTCTATCAGGCTCTGGTAGCTTCTCTGGGTAAACTCGGGTTCTGCACGATGCCCAGTGCAATGCCCACACCGAGGTCTTCCTTTTGATGGTTGGGATCCAACCCTGGCTAGGGTCATGACCCTAACTTTGTCTTCCTCACTACTCAGGCACCCACATCTCTGTGCCATCTTGATGACCTGCCCAGCAACCCCTCCACTGACATATTCCTAAGAGTCCTATTTTCCACTACAACTAATTACACTTTAGGGGGCTAGTTGACAAAAATAAATGGAGAGCAACATTTTATCTTGAAGATGATGGTTTTCAGGATTTCTTTGAAATCACTCACCAACAGAGGAATATACGACAACTAGAGTAAAAATTTTGAGGTAGGGGCTCTAAGCAGAAATCCTCTTAGATCTCCCCACCATTAAGACAAATGGTTAGGACTTCTCACACAGTGTCTTTGTACAAATTAGAAAATGGTACCCACTCTGAATCAGGCATGCAGCTCAGCTAACAGAATGAATATTATACAAATTACAGCCTATATAGTATGCAAATTACAACAAGGTACATTCAGTGGACACAGTCTTGTAGGTTCATAACTTAATAAGCAGATGTCATCTTTTTCTCATCTGATTTCTTAGCACCTAATTTTGGGTAATGATGGTTCTAAACTTGTCAGTCTTTCTCACCAGCACCCTCTTGTGGACAAGGCATTTTCAGATCACACAGTAGCAAGATTTTGTTCCTAGACCATACACTGTAGACTGGGGGTGGGGGTGTCTATGTGTCATTCACCTATTGATTCCAGAGCAGACAAAGATCTTCCTGCATCAGGCAAGAAGGCAGCCCAGAAGTCATGGACTAACAATTCTCATGCCCCACAAAACACAAAAGTTACAGCCCTGGCTTCCCCCAACCCAATCCATTCACATGCACATACACACACACACACAACTTCTCACCTGAGCCACCTCTTCAAAGTCATCATGCCTCTTCTGCAGGGCCCGGGCTCGATGCAGAGACTTCCCAACCCCGGTGTGTTTGCTGAGAAAGGCCTCACCGTGGTTTTCAATCCAGTCTAACACCTAGTCAGAGAAGGAACACAGAAACAATGACTTCCTAGCAGGGGGAAAGACCTTGAAGCCTCTAAGCCAATATGTGTATCATCCTACCCCACCTCAGTCAAAAAGTAGTAATCCTGGCAGAAATGCTTAATCTCCTGCATCCCTTCATATGACCACACAGGATTTCATTATTGTCATTGGCAATATAACAGTCGTGCTATTGTTAAGGGCTTTCGAGTTGGTTCCAACTCACAGCGACCCTGTATAGGGTTTCTGAGTAGCAGCTGGTGAGCTTGAACTGGCTACCTTGTGGTTTGAAGTCCAGTACTGATTCTACAGCGCCACACCCTTAGTTACATTCATCTTCTTTGATCTCCAGAATATCCCATTACTATTTTACATTATTGTTGTTGTTGTTAGGTGCCATCAAGTTGGTACCAACCCACAGTGACCTTATGCACAGCAGAATGAAACACTGCCCGATCCTAGGCCAACCTCACTATTGTTGCCACGCTTGAGTCCATCAATGCTGCCACCTGGCCAATCCACCTCGTTAGGGGTCTTCCTCTTTTTCTCTGACCCTACACCTTACTAAACATGATAGCCTTCTCCAGAGACTGGTCCCTCCTGACAAT
>NW_006408648.1:3991591-3992562 GCF_000296735.1 Chrysochloris asiatica | reverse complement strand
CTACCTTCCTCCACACCCTCTGGATCTAGGTTCCCTCTTGAAAGCTTATAAGTCAGTCACTTCTTGCCTTTGCAGCGCCCCCACTCCCAATTTTGGGTAGCCAATGTCCAAGTTGCCCATCCCTGTCTACTGTGTGTTATGGAGGGGGTGGGAATGATCCTTGCTGTAAAGATTTGTTCCCTCTTTTGAGCTACTGCGTCCATAGGTGTAGGTCAAGTAAATTCATCAAATTGTATCAGATTACTCTTTTTTTCCTCTTCTTTATTCTTCTAGTTGAGCTCTGATCATTCAGTCATTGAAGCCAAGTCAAGTGGGTATTATCTGCAAGTGTGGGTGTTCTTGTGTATATGCCCTCCCTTCTTATCAGCTGGATGCTTCACTTTCCATTCTAGTCCTGTATGGCTATGTCACTGACTCTGGGTCCAAGAGTCCCCAGGTCTTGCCACACTACTGGCCAACCAGGTCGCTACCTGAGTTCACAGGAGTCTATTGAACGTTGTAGGGCTTAGCTCACAGCTTCATTGCTCACTTCCCCTTATTGGTGATGAATGTGGTCACAAATGAGAGCATATATTCCCATTCAGTCTTAGTCTTGGAAGGGGGTTTGCTCTGAGGGGACCCGACCACTTGCCGTGATGCCTCCTGGGCAAGCAACTTGCTTGTTTTTTGTAGTAATTAGTCGGTCTGCCTATACTGTTTTGTATTTTTCCTGTTGGTCTTTCTTTCAAGAAGTATCTCTGTTCTTCTTGCCACTCCAGGCTGGTCTGCCCGTCCTTTCAAGTGGAAATTTACCATCTCTGAAGATGGTAAAGGATGCTGTTCAGGATTCCAACTATAGTCTTATGTAATGAAGAGGCTCCGCAGGAAGCCTCCTTCACTGAGCACGTTGTAGCCCCATTTTAGGTATTCCAATCAGTTACAGGCAGAAGATGGACTTACAAGCTTTCTATGGTGATATTTCTGGCTATTCC
>NW_006408648.1:3974896-3985160 GCF_000296735.1 Chrysochloris asiatica | reverse complement strand
CTGTGCGCATGCATAGTAGTACCCTCTGAGGGTGGGGCTGGGGTGCCCACTAGCTCAGGCACCCCTATAGTCACCAGAATGGAGGTGCACAGACAGCAAGGGACCAATGAACAGCTACCAAAAGTAAATAACGTCCACACCTTTATCTCAGCAGTTCTGCCAGGCATCTGTGGCCACTCCAATCCTTCCCTCGCATGGTCTCACCCAAGGTTGCAGCTCCTGGAGCAGCTGAGTGTCCCAAACTAGAAAGCAATGGGTTTCTTGCTTCTGCCACAAATTCCCCCAGCTGTAAGCCTTCTAACCTTCTAAATATTCCTTTATATGTGGTTCAGAGTTCTGGGACCATCTACTGAGCCTGCTTGGTTGGGTATTCTGTGTTGTTGTTGGTGGAGCTCTTTGCTACACATCCACCCGATCCGCCATCATGTTTGTTCTCTGATCCTTCCTCTTTGCGCCCAACCTTGGCATTCCAATCACCAGTAATGATCAATACATCTTGATTGCATGTTTGATCAATTTCAGATAAAGAAGTTGGCAGACTTCTTCTATTTCATCCTCAGTGGCTTTAGTGGTTGGTGTGTAAATTTGGATAATAGTGGTATTAACCGGTCTTCCCTTTATTGTTGTTGTTAAGTACCATGGAGTCAGTTCTGACTCATAGTGACCCTGCATAGGGTTTCTGAGGCTGTAAATCTTTACGGGAGCATAAAGCCTCATCTTTCTCCTTCGGAGCAGCTGGTAGTTTCGAACTGCTGACCTTGAGGATAGCAGCCCGATTCATAACCACTATGCTACCAGAGCTCCTTGGACTTCCCTTTAGGTGCATGAATATTACCCTATCATAGGCAGAGTTCTACCTTATGACTGATCTGGGTATGTTCTTTTTGACAATTAATGCAATACAATTCCTCTTCAATTTGTCATTCCAGCATAGTAAACCATGTGGTTTTCAGATTCAAAATGGCCAATACCAGTCCATTTCAGCTCACTAATGCCTAAGATATTGATGTTTATGCATTCCATTTCATTTTTGACAACTTCCAATATTCCGAGTCATACTTCGTACATTCCATGTTCCGATTTTCAATGGATGCTTACAGCTTTTTCTCTTCATTTTGAGTTGTGCCTCATCAGCAAATGAAGATCTTGTGGGCTTTCCTCCCACAGGCTTTACTCCATTCGTGTCACCACAGTCAACTCTACTTTGAGGAGGCAGCTCTTCCCCAGTTGCATTTTGAGTACCTTCCAACCTGAGGGGCTCATTTTCCAGCACTATATCTGACAGTCTTTGTCTGCGATTCATAAGGTTTTTAGTGACTAAATGTTTGGAAATAGTTCGTCATTCCTTCTTCCTAGTCTGTCTCCATCTGGAAGCTCATCTGAAACCTGTCCACCATGTTTGACCCTGCTGGTATTTAAAATACCAGTGGCATAGCTTTCAGAATCACGGCAACTCGCAAGCCACCAGAGTACAACAAACTGATAGACGAGTGGTGGACTTTGGATATATTTCGCCTGAATTTAGACACTATCTCAAGTACAGATTTGATGGATTACAGACTAAAAGACTATTGAATGAAGACCATAATAACTGTGGGATGACTTCATTAAGAACAATCATAAAGGAATAAAGCAAAAAGTCATATAAGAAAAAAAGAAAGAAAAGGCCAAAATGAATGTCAGAAGAGACTCAGAAACTTGCTCTTGAGTGTAGAGAAGCTAAAACTAATGGAAGAAATGAGGAGATAAAAGAGATTAACAAAAAAATTTCAA
The DNA here is from genome assembly GCF_000296735.1 of Chrysochloris asiatica. Taxonomy (NCBI): domain Eukaryota; kingdom Metazoa; phylum Chordata; class Mammalia; order Afrosoricida; family Chrysochloridae; genus Chrysochloris; species Chrysochloris asiatica. Next base: position 3,983,387 of record NW_006408648.1, on the reverse strand, counting down.
AAGGCAGCTTGAGAAAATCAAGTCAAGTATTTTTTGGAAACATGCAAAGACATGGAGTTACAAAACCAAAAGGGAAGAACATGCTCGGCAATTCTCAACATGAAAGAACTGAAGAAAAAATTCAAGCCTCAACTTGAACTACTGAAGTATTCTATGAGCAAAATAATGCAGCAGTGGAGGCACTCACTCAACTGTGTGAAGAGATTTGGAAGACAACTACCTGTCCTACCTTTTGGAAGAGATCCATATTTATGCCATGCCAAAGAGGGGTGACTAAATGGCATGCATAAATCACTGACCAATATCATTAATAGCTTGTGCAAATAAAATTTTGTGGAAGATAATTTAAAATGTACATAGACAGAGAACTGCCAGAAATTCAAGACAGATTCAGAAGAGGATATGGAACTAGGATATGGAATATCATTGCTGATGTCAGATGGAGCTTACCTGACAGCAGAGAATAAGAGGAAAATATTTACCTGTGCATTCTTGCCTATACAAAGGCCTTTGACTATGTAGATCATAACTATGTATAATATTGTTAAGAATGAGTATTCCAGAATACTTGTGTTCATGATGAACTTGTACACAGACCAAAAGGCAGTCATTCAAACAGAACAATCGGACACAGAATGGTTTAAAATCAGCAAAATTGTGCACCAGAGATGTATCTTTTCACCATATTTATTGACTCTGTATGCTGCGCAAATAATCAGAGAAGCTGGATTATATGAAGAAGAACATATCATTAGGATTGGAGGAAGACTAATTTTCTGCAATATGCAGATGACAGATTCTTGCTTACTGGAAGCAAAGTGGACTTACAATACTTACTGATGAAGATCAAAGACTACAACCTTCAGTATAGACTGTGCCTCAATGTAAAAAAAAAAAAAAAAACACCAAAAATCCTCAAAACTGGATCAATAAATAACATCATGATAAATGAAAAAAAGACTGAAGTTGCCAAAGAGTTCATTTTGCTTGGATCTACAGTCAACACTCACGGAAGCAGCAATCAAGAAATCAAATGACATATGTTGTTGTTGTTAAGTGCCGTTGAGTTGATTCCGACCCATAGCGATCCTGTATAGGGTTTCCAAGGCGCAGCTGGTGAGCTTGAACCACCGACTTTGCAGTCTGACGCATTAGCCCACAGCGCCACACCAGGACTCAAATGACACACAGCATTAGGTAAATCTGCAGCAAAGGACCTCTTTAAAGTGCTAAATAGCAAGGTATCAGTTAAGGTGCGTCTTACCTTTGCCATGGTATTTTCAATAGCCTCATAAGTATGTGAAAGTTGGACAATGAATAAGGATGATAGCAGAAGAATCGATGCATTTGAATTACTATGTTAGAGAAGAATATTGAAAGTACCATGGACTTCCAGAAGAACAAACAAATCTATGTTGGAAGAAGTACAGCCAGAATTCTCCTTAGAAGCCCAGATGTCAAGTCTTCATCTCTCATGCTTCGGACATGTTATCAGGAGGGACCAGTTCCCGTAGGAGGACATCATGCTTGGTAAAGTGGAGGCTCAGTGAAAAAGATAAAAAACTCCAACAAGATGGACTGACACAGTGGCAACTGCTCTGGATCCATGAATAAGCAGTGGTTGTGAGGATGATGTAGGACTGGGCACTGTTTCATTCTGAGGGTCACTGGATAGCTATAAGTTGGAACCAACTAAATGGCACCTAACTACAACATATATTTAGGGAACATGGTGGCTCCATAAATAACAACTGGACTGAGGACTACAAGGTTAGCGGTTCGATTCTACCAGATGCTCCATGGAAGAAAGGTGAGGGTTTCTGCTCCTGCAAAGATTAGTCTCAGAAACCCTCTACAGGGTTGCTATGAGTCAGAACTGACGCCAAGGCATTAAACAACAACATGTATATAAAGAGCCCTGGTGACTCAGTGAGCTAAGTACTGGACTACGAACTCCTCTGAGAGAGAAAGATTGGGCTGTCTGCTACCATAAAGATTTGCTGTCTTGCAAACCCTAAGGAGCAGTTCTATTTTGTCGTATAAAGGGTCTCTATGAGTCAGAACTCTATGGCTATGAAAAACCATGTGTCAATACATGTGTTCATTGCTGTTGCTGTTAGTTGCTATTGAGTGAATTTTGATTTATAGTTACCCCAGGGGGAATCCTGGTTATGTTGTGAGGTAGGTGTTAGGCTACTAGCCACTATCTACTCCAAGGGAGAAAGATGAGGCTGTGCTCCCATTAAGATTCCATCTCCAAAACGCTATTTCAGGTCACTATGAGAATCAGCAGTGAGTTCTGAGTAAGAGTGACCCCGTCACTCTTAGAATGGCTCCATAGGGTTTTCAAGGTTGCTACCTCACAAAAGCAGATTGTTAGGCCTGTCTGCCAAGGCGTCTCTTGGCTGGTTCGAACTGCCGACCTTTTGGCTGACAGTTGAGCATTTAACTGTTTGCACCAGGAACACCATTTTACTAAATTATGTTTTACTGAATTATGCTTTAATTTTACTAAGCTATGTGTTTATTGTTACTAATTTATTGCTATATGGCATTACCCATATTTAATACTATGAAGGCATGTTTGTAAAAGAAAATTGTGCTAGTGCATGAACTGGCTTTGCACCTTCTGCAAACACTGAAAGGCAGCACTAGAAGAAATGATCACTGTTCTCTGGAAGCATCTGCATTTCTCTAGGATTACTTAGGTGACATCACAACAAGAAGGACAACAACAATCAACAAACTTGCCTTGCCACAACTGGATCTCATAATTCTATATCACAAAGGAGAAGATGAGCACAAGCATGTATGGCGAAGATCAGTCTATTTGGGAGGAAAGATGCTGGTCAAACTTGAAGATTTTAATTCATACCATTTCCCATGTATTATTCACCTCCTTTAAAACGTTTTGGCTTTTTTATGTACATTCACCCTCTCTGAGAAGGAATTCAAGTTTGGGGATAAGTTTTGTATAAAAAGATCTGTCTTGCTCAGGAATGCTTTGGAATGTATGACATATTTTCAGACTTAAATTTGTTTGTAGGTTTTCTTTTTCTTTTCATTTTGGGCAGTTAGATGCAACCTGCTTGTCTAACAATACGTTTTAGTTTTAATCTCTAGTTCTATGAGAATTGGCAAATTGGTTGGAGAGGCATGTTTTCCACTCACTAGTTCACACATGGGCAATTTTTGTTTTCCTTGGTGTGATTTTACAACTTTTAAACATTTTTTAAAAAAGCAATTTGTTTTCTTGAAAACTAGTTTTGCTTTATCAAAAAAGTCAGTTAATTTTAAATTAGTGACATTTACTTAATTAGCTATGCCTTCACCACTTAAAAACATTTGTATTTAGTATTTGAAGAACTTTTACCTAATTTAAGCATAACTCTTTTGCTGCTTGATGTTATACTGTTACCACTTAGTTTGGGGCAAGAGAAATGAAGCTGTGAGGAAAAATATCCTCTGTGAGAATTCAGGGACTGAATGGAAACGAATTAAACAAATAAGCAAATGATTTACGAAGTGAACAAAATCATTTTCATAATGCATAAAGACTTTAAGAGTGCCTGAGAATAGGTAAACAAAATCAATATGAAACATTTTTAATTATACTAATTTCTGAGTCTTTTGTTTACATACAGTTCATTCAGAGCACCATCACTTGATGTACAGATTTACACCACATGCTCTCTGGACCCCCAACTCATGACTCCCAGTCCTGGGAATGCAATCCAGCTCACCAAGCAGACTCTGCATGGCAGATAAGGTGTGTCTAAGCACTCACTGGTGTTCTGGATGGCCATGCATTAATGTGTAGTGCTGGAAATCTAGATATCCTTCAGTTTCTGGTGAGTCTGGTTATTATGAATCAGGCCCCTAGAATCTACACATCTGAGTATCACTGGTTGAACTACTGAATTTCTACCCAAACCCTGATTCCTCCATGAATGCAAGCACTCATCAAGCTTCTACCTACTCACCAGCCCCACCTCTAATTTCTGTCATCATCAAGATTATATTTAAAATATTCAATGACCAATCACCCAGGGTTGTTGTTATTGTTAAATGCCATTGAGTCAGTTCTGATGTATAGTGACCCTGTATAGGGTTTCCGAGGAGCTGCTAGTGAGTTTGAACTGCCAACCTTGTGGTTCAGTCTATTATTCCCTAGCACCCCACCTATTCATATGTATTGATGGATGTGAATTGGCATTCAAGAATTTCTAACGTTGAATATTTTATCCTTTTGATTTTTGTCTGAGGAGTCCTCAGCAAAGAAGCATATGTGGGGTATAAATACCCACATATTCAAACACATATACTGATCTTATTGTGCTTCTAGTGCCAAGGGATGTAGTAATAGACAAGACAGAAATGATCCTAACTCCAGGTACTCAGTTTATGGGGTGGCGCAAACTAAATCACAGCATTCATCATCAATTGCAACATGACACATGCCAAGCAGAGGTGTCCTAGCTGGGGGCCAGGGGATGTCTCACTGAATAAGGGCCGTTTAAGCTGAAAACTGAGGGATAGTAGGATTGAATCAGTGAGGAATTGAAGATTCTAGTGTAAATGAGAAATAAAAGGAAAAGGAGTAAGAGGCGTCCGAGGGAGAATGATAGGAAATGGGCCTTCAGGAAGCAGGCACTAGATCTGTGCTGACCCCTGATGTGTTAGAGATTCCAGTGTGATTCCTAACTGCCACTAAAGAAGACAGACAGATGATCAGGTTGACATTTAGAAACTCTCACTCCAACTGCTCTGCTGGAGACATGCAAGAGTAAAGTTGGGAAAGCAGGAACTACTGCAGAAATCGCCACAGGACGTGATGGTGGCTCAGACAAGGCCAATGGCAGTGCCCATAGAAAAAAAGATTTGAGAGATGCTTAGGGAAAAGAAGACAGGATCTGAGAGCTGTGGCAGGTGTGGTGGTGGTGACAGGCCGGCAGGCATCAAGGCTGAGCTCTCGGAGCAATTACTGAATAACTGGATGGGAGGTGGAAATTGTCATGGACATAGAAGCAAACGAGTTACAAGGGATAGCACAGAGATGACAGATTTTTTTTGATTATTGTTGTTTTTGTTAAGTGTCATTGAGTTGGTTCCAACCCATAGTGACCCTGTATAGAGTTTCCAAGGAGCAGCTGGTGAGCTTGCTGTCCAGTGCCTTAACCCACAGCACCACAGCAAGACTCCAATTTTTCTGATGTTTGCTTTCTATTTCTATATTCATGCCCTGGTTTCGATAAATGGCAGTTGTACTCCTGAACTTCAGTAGGAAGTAACACACTATGATAGCTGTCAATAGGATTCTGGCAAGATGTGTCTTTATACACTTTTTTATACACTAATGTTTGGAGCTCTGGTAGCGTAGTGGTTACGAATCGGGCTGCGAACCTTAAGGTCAGCGGTTCGAAACTACCAGCTGCTCCGCGGGAGAAAGATGAGGCTTTCTACTCCCGTAAAGATTTACACCCTCGGAAACCCTGTACAGGGTCGCTATGGGTCGGACCCGACTCAACGGCACTTAACAACAACAACAACAACAATGTTTGGAAGTAAATTATAAATTATTAATCTTATGGAATGAGTCCTAGTGTGGCGATGTAGGCTAATGTGTCAGACTGCAAAGTTGTTTGAACTGCAACATCAGTGGTTCAAGCTTACCAGCTGCTCCTTGGAAACCCTATACAGGGTCGCTAAAGGTCGGAATCGACTCGATGGCACTTAACAATAGCAACCTTATGGAAGGATCATAATAATACAATTGATCATAATGATAAAAGCAAGAGACACCAAATCAATTTAAAAACACAACCTTAGGTTTCAGTAGAATTTACCCATGCAATTTTTTTTTTTTTAATTGTGGTAATGGAACAGAGCATTTGGCATTTCAACAATCTTCAGTTCAGTGGCATTAACATAGATTCATCGTGTTGTTCAACAATTAACCATATTCATCTCCCAATTTTTCCATCATCCTTAACAGAAGCTTGGTATCTCGCAAGCATCAAGTCCTCCTTTGCAGCCCCCCTCACTTCTCTGGTTTCTATATACTTGCCAATTCTAGGTATTTCATATAAATGGGATCGGATCATACAATATTTGTCTTTTTGTGACTGACTGATTTTACTCAGAATAATGTTTTCATGGTTCATCCATGTTGTAGTTATGTATTAGAGCTTCATTTCTCTTCATGGCTGAATAATATTACATTGCCCATGTGTATCACATTCTGTTTATCCATTCATCTGTTGATGGGCATTTAGACTAGTATCCACCTTTTGGCTATTTGTGAACAGTGTTGCAATGAGCACTGGTGTACAAGTATCTGTGTTCCTGCTTCCAAATCTATTAACTGCATGCAGTCATGGGGTATCTTGACATACAAGGATCTCTGTGGCCAAGTCCCCACCTCCATGTTCACCTCCACTTCCTTGTGAGCTCCTGTCTCACTCCTCAGCTATTTTTTGCCTCCTGAGTTTTGCTCTTGGCTATGTTTTCCTCACTTGAAATGCCCATTTCCCATCTCTCCCTGTACACTCTTCCTGAGCTACCTCCTACTCATCCTTTAAGCTGTATCTCAAAATCACCAGCTTCGAAAGCATTTCTTCTTTACTAAGCCACCCATGCTAGTGTGGATACCATTCTTCTCTGATATTTCCTCAAGCTGTAATTATTGCTCACAGATCTATTTTCCCTACTAGGCCCTGACCTCCTTAAGGGCAGTGCTATAATCTATAATTCCAGGCCACAGTATGGAACTTTAGCTGCATGATAAATGTTTTACGGTATGGAATGCAAACTCATTCCACCCACATACTACTTTGGAATGAATACCTGCAGCTCCATACTCCCATTATTATAACTGTCAGCGCTTCTCACAGTCTGTATTCAAAGTTCTCTCTTTGTGTGTTTCCATTCTCTCTACTGCCCCCAAATGGCATGTAGTCTCTATTATTGTTGTTAAGTGCTGTTGAGTTGATTCTGACCCATAGCGACCCTGTATAGGATTTCCAAGGAGCAGCTGGTGAGCTTGAACTGTTGCCTTGCAGTTCAAATGGCTCTGCAGTCTGGCGCATTAACCCACAACGCTATTATTGTTAGGTTCCATCAAATCAGTTCCAACTCATAGCAACCCTGTGCACAATAGAACAAAACACTGCCCAATCCTAAGTGGGGGGAAAAACAATGGAATTCTCACCATTTCATTTTCTCCCCACTCTACCATATAACATCCTTGTCAACTCCTCGCACACAGGAGAAAACCAATGGATGTTTTCAGCATAAATTGCTAAGTGCAAACATGGCTCGGGCTCCTGTTCTTCTTGTCCTAGAAGAAGCTGACAAGGTACATTCAGGATGACTCTGTTTTGGGGAACATTTACACAGGTAAACCCAGGACTTCTTGTTACTACAGCAGGTAGGCAGGCAGGCATGTAAACAATTTGTAAAGCTCATTCTCTTTTTCATGCCCCAACTTCTCAACCAGAAATTAGTCATTTCCTGGAACAGCCTTTTTCCAAGAGAGAAACTCACATCCTGAACCTGATTTGGGAGCCAATCTAACAGTCATTATGCATAATTCCCTAATCACCCCCTTTCTTCCTCATCTAATTGTGTTTATTCCAGCCAGCATACAATCAAGAGGTCTTTTCCGAGGATGAGACAGTCCTTTTAAGCTGCTAAGGAGAAGGGAAAATGTCTCTCTGTAGAGAACTATTGTAAGTCTCTGAATCATGGCCATGAATACAACTGAGTTAATGGGAGAAAATTAAGAGCCTTGCTGCCTTCTGTCCTGTGACTTTAATATTTTGGATTCTTCTACCATGTTAGCATCTTGGTATACAAGACCTCAAGGATCACCCAGCCAGTGTGGGTGGTACCGCCACTTGGGGACAGCTGCCTTTAACAGAAAGTTTAATTCAGCATCTAAGTTCTATTTATACATAAAAGTGAGATTTGTAAAACATCATTAAAATATGGCACCATCACCATACTTTGTACATTCCATGTTCCAATTTTCAGTGGATCTTTACAGCTGTTTCTCTTCCTTTTGAGTTGTGACCCATCAGCAAAAGAAGGTTCTGTGGGCTTTTCTCCCACGAGCTTAACTCAATTCGTGTCAACTCTACTTTGAGGAGGCATCTCTTTCCCAATCATATTTTGAGTGCCTTCTAACCTGAGAGGCTCATTTTCCGGCACTGTATCTGACAGTGTTTCTCTGCTATTCATAAGGTTTTCAGTGACTAAAGATTCGGAAGTAGTTTGTCACTCTTTCTTCCTAGTCTGTGTTTATTTAGAAGCTCATCTGAAACCTGTCCACCATGGGTGACCCTGCTGGTTATTTAAAATACCGGTGGCATAGCCCTCAGAATCACAGCATCTCACAAGCCACCACAGTACAACAGACAGACAAGTAGTGGCCGTTTGGTTTTTTCATTGGTATTTGGTCAATTTCTGGAGCCTTGTTTTTGTTTTGTTT
>NW_006408648.1:3965688-3974666 GCF_000296735.1 Chrysochloris asiatica | reverse complement strand
ATTTGTTCTTTAGTTCTTTCAACTTGAGAAATGCTGAGCATGTTGTCCCCTTTTGGCTTTCTAACTCCAGGCCTTTTGCACATTTCATTATAAAATTTTATTTTGAGACGGCCATTGGAATTTTCTGTTCAGCCTCTATATTTCATTCCCTCTTCTGGAACATTCTTCCACTGAGCATCCAGGACTCTATCTTCATGAGGAATTCCTCCCGATAGACTTTTTGATCTCTATTTCAATCATCACTATTAAAAAAAAAAAAAAAATTCTTCCTGACTTCTAAGTTTTGGAACATACCGGTGCTTAGCTCTGAAACTCTTCTTTTCTCTATCTTCTCTTGTTATTGTTATTGTGGTTAAGTGCCATCGAGTCAGTTCCGACCCATAGCGACCCAATATAGGGTTTCCAAGGAGCAGCTGGTGAGCTTGAACCACCAACCTTGCAGTTCAAACGACTTTGCAGTCTGACGCATTAGCCCACAGCGCCACACCAGGACTCTGTTATTATTGTTAGGAGGCATCAAGTTGGGTCCAACTCATAGCAATCTATGCACAACAGAATGAAACACTGCCTGGTTCTGCACTATCCTCACAGTTGTTACATTGTGTCCATTGACGCTGCCACTGGGTCAATCCATCTCGTTAGGGGGTCTATCTCTTTTTCCCTGACGCTCCATTTTACCTGGCATGATGTCTTTCTCCAGGTATTGATCCCTCCTGATAATCTGTCTGCATTGTAAGTGCAGCTTAGACTCCTTTACCATCCTGGCTTCTAAGGAGCATTCTAGGTGTACTTCTTCCAACACAGATTTTCTGGATCTTTCAGTGGTCCATGGTACTTTCAATATTCTTCTTCAATGCCATAATTCAAATGCATCAATTCTTATGTGGTCCTCCTTACTCATTGTCTAACATACCATAGTTTAGGTCAGGTGCACCTTAGTTCTTAAACTGGTATCTTTGTTCTTTAACACTTTAGAGTGGTTTTGTGAAGCAGATTTGCCTAATGTAATCAATCGTTTGATTTCCTGACTGCTGCTTCCATGAGTGTTAATTGTGGACACAAGCAAAATAAAGTCTTTGACAACTTCTATCTTTTTTCCATTTATCATGATGTTATTTATTGGTCAAGTTGTGAGAATTTTTTATTTCTTTACATCGATGTGCAATCCATATTGATGTGCAATCTATCAGTAGGCAATTTTAAGTCCTTTTTACTTTCAGCAAGTAAGGTTGTATCACCTGCATATTACAGGTTTTTAATGAGTCTTCCTCTAATTCTGATACCACGTTCTTCTTCATATAATCCAGTTTCTCAGATTATTTGCTCAGCATACAGAACGAATAAGTATGGTGAAAGGATACAACCCTGGAGCACACCTTTCCTAATTTTAAACCATTCGGTATCCCCTTGTGCGGTTCTAATGACTGCTTCTTGGTCTATATACAGGTACCTCAAGGGCACAACAAAACGTTCTGGAATACCCATTTTTGCACTGTTTTCTAGGTTTGCCATGATCCACACAGTCAAAGACCTTTGCATAATCAATAAAGCACAACTAAATATATCTCTGGTATTCTCTGCTTTCAGCCAAGATCCATCTGATGTTAGCAATGATATCCTTTCTCTACTTACTCTTCTGAATCCAGCTTGAATGTCTGGCAGTTTTCTGTTGACGTAGTGTTGCAACCATTTTTAAATTATCTTCAGCTAAATTTTACTTGCATGTGAGTAATAATGATATTGTTCAATGGTTTCTGCATGCCACTGGATCACCTTTCTTTGGAGTGGACAAATATTGATCTCTTTCAATTGATTGGTCAGACAGTTCTCTTCCAAATTTCTTGGCATGAATGCATGAGTGTCTACAGTGAATGCACCAGAGTGTTTAAAGATTTCAATCTGTGTCCCATCAACTCCTGGAGGCTTGTTCTTTGTCAATGCCTTCAGTGTATCTTGGACTTCTTCCTTCAGTACCATCAGTTCTTGATCATATGGTACCTCTTGAATTAGTTGAACATTGGCCATTTCTTTTTGATATAGTGTCTCTGTGTATACCTTCCATCTTCTTGTAATGCTTTCTACATCATGCAATATTTTGCCCATTGATGGTGGTTATGTGCTGTGGAGGCAATTCCAATTCATAGTGACCCTGTATGAGGCTGCAAATCTTTGTGGGAGCAGAATGCCTAATCTTTCTCCTGTGGAACAGCTGATGGTTTCGAACTGCTGATCTTGCGGTTCGCAGCCCAATTCGTAACTACTATGCTACCAGAACTCCTTATTTTGCCTATGGAGTCCTTCAATATTGCAAGTCAAGGGCTTGAATTTGTTCAGCTTGTAAAATGCTGAGCATGGTCTTCCCTTTTGGTGTTCTAACTCCAGACCTTTGCACACTTCATTACAATACTTTACTTTATCTTCTCAAGCTGTCCTTTGAAATTTTCTGTTCAGCTTTTACTTCCTTACTATGTAATCTCATCCAGTTCCATGGATTTAAACAACATACCTTTTATATAGAGTTCTAAGGAGCTCTGGTAGTGTAGTGGTTACGAATCGTGCTGTTAATCTTACGGTCAGCAGTTCGAAACTACCAGCTGTTCTGCGGGAGAAAGATGAGGCTTTCTGCTCCCATAAAGATTTACAGCCTCAGAAATCCTGTACAGGGTTGCTATGAGTCAGAACTGACTCCACGGCACATAACAACAACAACATATAGAGTTAGAAGGAGCTCTGGCACCGTAGTGGTTATGAATTGGGCTGCTATCCTCAAGGTCAGCAGTTGGAAACTACCAGCCGTTCCATGGGAGAAAGATGAGGCGTTCTGCTCCTGTAAAGATTTATAGCCTTGGAAACCCTGCTCAGGGTCACTATGAGTTAGAACCGACTCTACGGTATTTAAGAGCAACAAATATAGAGTTCTGGAGTCCTGGTGTGGCACTGTAGGCTAATGCACTGGACTGCAAGGTCAGTTTGAACCACAGGGTTGCTGGCTCAAACTCATCAGCTGCTCCTTGGAAACCCTATGCAGGGTCACTCTGAGTTGGAACTGACTCAGTGGCACTTAACAACAACAACATATAGAGTCCCTAGCCCTTACAAATGATTAATAAAAAACTTGAAGGCTTGAGTCCATCCACAGGTACCTCTGAAAAAAGGTCTGGCAATTTAGTTCCAGAGATCTTATCCATTGAAAATTCTACTGAGCACAATTCAGCTCTGATACACATGAGTCACCATGAGTCAGAATCAAGTTGATGGTAACTGCTTGTACCTGGTATTTTCACATGCTGGAAATTAGTCGCAGTTCTAGTTCCAATATCTATCCTGAGTTCAAGACTCATCTATCCAACTGCTTATTCTTCTCTAAGTTGATAACTAACAAAAGGCCAGCTCCAATTTGACTTCCGTCTGCCCAGCCTCACTCTTCCCCTGGTCTTCCTTGTCTCAGGGGGAAAAAAGCAAAGAAATAAACAAAACATCACAATTCATTCAAATATTTAGTTTTATACCAGAGTATTTAAAAATTACTCTTTTTCAGACACTATTACCCTAGTCCAAGCTACCATCTTTTCTCTTTTCTCACTTATCCTACTAACATTTTAACTGGTCTCTCTTCTTTTATTCTTGCTATCCTCCTCTATTTCCCTCATGGAAACCAGACCTATTTTTCAAAATATAACTGAGATTGGGATATGCCCCTTCTCAAAATCTGTATGTTTCCAATCACCTTGAGGAAATCCATATTCTCCCCATAGCCTACAAGGCCTGACAAGGATTCAGGCCATTTCTTCAAATTCACTTTCTTAATCCTTTTCCCTGCTGTCTTGTTACCAGCCACACTGGCCATTTTCCTGTTTTCATGAATGTAGCAAGTTTGTTCAGGTCTCAGGGACTGTAAAGGTCCTGATTCATGTGCCTCGAATCTCTTCTTAGGCACACTTCTATGGTTTATCATTAAGCTCTCTCCTTATATTATTACTATCTGATGTGTTACCTATTTATTTTTGATGTTTAACTCTCCCCACTGAACATAAACTCTGTGCTTTGTTTTGTTCACTGCTATGTATTGAAAGAGCATTGGCTGAATAAAAGTGAATTCACGAATCTGATTTGAGAACTTGTGGAGAGAAAGACAAGTACCTTTAAGGCAAATGGAAAAAGTTTTCCCATACATCCGTGAAATCAGAATCTCAACTCTCTTACTCCCTCATCCAACTTTCTCTGATAATCATTTTATTCTAAATAGGTTATTAAACTGCTCCACAGTACAGCAAGTAAGACGTGCTGTTGTTTTAAGTAACTTAGAGAACTTCTCCCTCTCAGCTCTGTCCTCCACCCCACCCCCACCCGCCCACTGCTGCTGATGCAGTGGTTAGTCCTTACTGTGTTGGCTTTGCCTCATAGTGACCTTAAGTACAACAGAACAGAGTGTTGTCCCATTCTCTGCCATCTTATGATTGTGGGTATGCTGCAGTTCATTGTTGTGTTCATTGTGGCAATTCATCTCGCTGGGGGTTTCCTGTGCTTTCATGGCCCAAGGCTTTACCAAACCTGATGGCCTTTTCTAGTAATTATCTTTTGCTAATGACCTGCTGCAAATAAGTGATCCAAAGTCTCATCATCCTCACTCCTAAGGAGCATTCAGTTGTACTTCTTCAAAGATGAATTTGTTCATTCTTGTGGCAGTTCCTGGTATATTCAATATTCTTCACCAACACAATTTAAACACATTAGTTCTTCTGTCTGTCTTTTGTCACTATCCAACTTTTGCATGCATATGTGGTGATTTAAGACCATGGCATGGGTCAGAAAAGCCCACCATTCAGAAAGCCATTATTCCATAGTAAATGTGTTGCAGGTATCTGCAACACATTTTGGTGTATTTAAGGCTCAAGTGGATTCCTGATAGGGTGCTGTGGGTTAAGGCGCTGGAATGAAAGGACGGTTTGAACCGTAAAGTCATTGACAGTTGAAGCTCACTAGATGCTGCTTGGAAACCCTATATAGGTTTAAGTCACTGTAAGTCAGAACCACTGCACTTAACAGCAACAACAACAACAAGGCTCAAGTACATACAATGTGGAAGAGCATGCGGGAGAGTCCATCAAATCATTATTTCTGTCTCCTCTGCAGCATTTATTGAGTGTTGATTCTGAAGGGTAAATGCTCACAAACAGCCAGCACTACCCCACTCTTCACTGGGCTATGACTGGAGAGCACACAGGAGCCACTTGAAATGCCCAATTACCAGCAACTCATGTTCTGTTCCTTCTTTGGAACAGGTATAATCAAAATAAATGTCTTGCTCTGGCAGGAGAAGCCATGATTTTCTGAAAGGGCAAACTGAAGCTCATTAGAAGATGTAGAAAATAAATTTTCCCTGGGAACAGCAGTCCTTTTGCCTGAAAGACCCCAGGATGGAAGAAAGTCAGCCACCCTCTCCACCGCCCACCTGCTCCATGGCTGTCCTGCACCTCTCCCCTCCCAGCAGAGCTGAGGCTTATATGATGGCTGGGACAGGTCTTTGTCCTTGGCACCTCCCTGAGAAAATCTCCTCATCCCGGGATTTTACGTCTGTTCACTAAGGTTTTAAACCCTTAAGTAAAAGGTCCTCAACTTAAGCATGATTAAGAGCCACCTGGGGTTCCTTTGAAACTATAGGCTCCACCACCTTCAGATTCTGAATCAAAGGTGGAATTGCTCTTGGTCTTGTGTGCTGACTCTGTGATTCAGACTTATAACAACCTTACAGGACAAAGCAGGGCTGCCCCACAGGGGTTTCTAGGCTGTGTAAATCTCTACTAGAGCCAACTGCCAGATCTCTTCTCCTGCAGAGCAGCTAGTGGTTTCAAATGGCTGGCCTTTTGGTTTGTAGCCAACCAGTTAACCACTGAGCCACAAGGGCTCCTTAAGAGTGGAATCAAGCCTGAAAATCTGTTTTTAACAAGCCTCTCCACTCTGCCCAAATAATTTTAATGTCAGGAGTGCAAGGATCATATTTTGAGAAAGATAGTTTCATTTCACATTTGCCATCTCCCTGGTTATCTATAACAAAAAAGGACAGCACTTTCTAATGAATGTTTTCATAAATGTTCTCAAATCTATACTCACCCCCATCATCCTAGTTCATATTCTTAAGGCCAAACCTTAACTGTTGTTCCTACTGTTTCCCACTCTAATTCATCCCACCTACTGGCACCATTACTCTGATCGCGTCTCCTCTCCACATGAAATCTTTCAATAGTTCCCAATTAGTTATAGATTATGAATTCTCTAGCCTTTAGCCTGATAGTCTGGTCTTCAGAACTAGTATGTTGAGGTCAAGGACATGCTAAGCATAAGGATCATCAGAAAGAAGTGATTCTTGGTGGTGACTATTTTGCCATTCGTCAACATAATAATAAGAAAGGAATCAAAGACATTTAAAAGAGTTAAAAATTCAGAGTTTCAAATTCTCAGACTCTAGACTTCCTGAACTTACGATGTTAGATGAACCTCTGAATCTATTACCCTGAGATAATGTTTAAGCCTTAAATCAAAAATATATCATGAAATCTTCTTAAAACCCAACAGTGGTTTAGTTTAACTACTAAACATTTTCTGTTCTGAACCTTTGATCCTATATAGGATCAAAGTGATAGCAGCAACTCAAAAGATGAGATAGGGACCCTGGTGGTGGTGGTGGTGGTGGGGGGGTAGGCAGTGAGTTTATGTCAATGGGGGAAGAGCCACTCAGTAAAGGAGAATGAACATGGTTACATAACACAAAGAATGTCATCCACATCACTGACACACACATGTAGAAACTGTTGGATTGGTGTATGTCTAGCTGTATGTATGCTTAATTGTAATAAAATAAAATTATATCATTTTTAAAAATGTTAAAAATTACTTTGGACCAATCAAGTCCCAAGACTCTGCAATGCTTGGGAAGGGACTTCTGCTACCACTTCCCTAAGCCCCACCAGCCCCCTGCTCTTCTTGCCAGACAGAGGCACCAAGTCCTTCCTTGGAAAATATTCACCATGGACGCACCATTCTTCAGCCAAGACAGATTTGCACTCAGAAAGTCAAAGTAAATACTAAAGTAAACTCCAAGGGAGAAGAGACGGCCCTGGTGGGGAGGCGGGAGAGGCAAGCAGGAGAGTGGCATGGAGCGGAATCAAAGTGGGGAATAGGGTATGAAATAAGGAATCTGACCAGGGACATTAATAGGTGTCCCTAGATAGAATGGAATAAAAATGTAGTAAAAAACTTAAATTCCTTAAACAGGTCAGCCTTACTAGACCACTATATACTAGAGGATTCTCCATAACTACTGTCCTGAGAGACCCTTTAAACTTGGAACTTAACCAACTCCCAGAGCTGTCTTTCAGACAAATAAGAGACTAGCTTATAAAATAAATAATATCACCCATGAGTACTGAGCTTTAAATAATCAACTATACGAGACCAAGGACAATATCTACACCCTGATATTACATTGGAGGGACTGTAATAAATGACATGAAACCACAACAACAAAAGAAAATAAGGAGGGGCAGGGAAAGTAGATTACTGGAGACAGAACAAGCAGAATGGGAATAATTAGAACGCTGACACATTGTGAAATTTTTCACCTATGTTACTAAATAATATGTGTGGAAATTGTGAAATGGAAGTCTAATTTGCTGTGTAAATTTTAATCAAAAATATTATACAAAAAAAAAAAAAAAGACAATAAGGAACTTGGAGGCAGGGGAAAGAGCAAGAAATAAGGACCCAGGAAGCAGAAGAGTAAGAGAAGTCCATGAAATTCCAGGCAGGAAGAGTCTGAGTATCTCAAAGGCAAATTCTTATAGTTCATTCCCAGCTCTGTGGAGGGTAGGGAATGGAGTGCTTCCTCTGCACTCAGGGACATCAAAGAAGTAGGAGATGGGAAGTTTCCCTATCTTTAGTTCAATCAGAAAGCGATCAGGACAAACCTTCCTTCCTAAACTCCCTGCCTTTCCTAATTCAGCTCAGCCTCAAGTCTGCTTTCTTTCTGGGCAATCATTTTGTCAAGTTATTACCTGCTTGAATATATTCAGAATGGCTGGATTATCATAATCACAAAAATTTAATTGACAACTTTAAAACTGCTAAATATCATGGGCAAATGGATATTATTTAATACATTTGCCATGCAGAACACGGGCCACAAGAAAATGGTGAGTTTAAGTAATACTGATTGTGAAAAACAAATGATGATGGAATAAGGTATGGTGCTGTAGGATAAGCACTGGATGGCTAAACACAGGCTGGTGGTTCAAACCCACCAGCTGCTCCTTTGAGACCATATAAAGAGTCTCTATGAGTAGGATCCAACTTGACAATATTAACCGCAACAACAACGCAAGGTCTAAGTGGAGAGCGTGATTTTATAACGATGGAAGAAATGGAAGATGTTTAGGTTTGAGTAGGGCTGTCTGTGTAGACTGTATTTGTTCAACAGTTTGAGTACGAACCTATGCGTCCTTGGGCATCCTAGGAGACCATGTAATCTATTAGTGCCTTTTGAGTACTGATATTCCAACATAATATTTAAAAAATCCTTCAGGGTAGGACCTGTGTTTGTCTATATTCCCATTGCTTAAAATAGTGCCTATGTCCCTTCAGAACAAACCCTCCTCTAAGATTGAAACTCAAAGGGAACACATGAGTAGGCATGTAAGCTTGCTGGCGATCACACTGGTCTACTGCTGAGTGGAAGAGGGGGAAAGGCAGCAATGAAGAAATGGGCTGAGTTCAACCACAGTCCATTGAATCCCATTGACCTGGACATGGGAGAGAGAAGACGAAGGGCTGGTTGTTCCAAAGTGTGGTGAGACCTGGGGACACCTGAGCCTCTGGACAAGGACATAGCCACAGAGGGCTAGAGCTGAAAGTGAAGAATTCAGCAGATATGAAGTGAGGGGAGATGCATAAGAACACCTAAACTTGCAGATAGTACCCATTTG
>NW_006408648.1:3953042-3964808 GCF_000296735.1 Chrysochloris asiatica | reverse complement strand
CCCATGGCATCATAGTATGTATGTATATATTGCCCATGGCATCGCAGAGACAGTTTACTGAACACCAATGCTGATGTTAGGTGGTCATGGCTTCCCATAATCCTTGATCTGCTACTGGCTGTGTAAATTTGGGTAAGTTTTCTTAACTTCTGTAAGCATCAATTTCCTCATCACCTGCCTAACACTATTGGGGAGATTAAATAAGAAAATGCAAATGAAAGGATTAGCACAGGCAGTGACACACAGTAAATTCAATGAGTGGCCATTATAATAACTATGATAATGGTCAATGAACGACCATTATAAGTAAATAATCATATTTACTCATAAGGATGATAAATCCTGAGCATTGCACAATAAAGGTTTGACAGATACCTCTAATCTTACTAACAAAATCTTAGAGTTAGAATCCAACCATTCCTCTGATGCTTAAAATCTCCTCTACAATGTGCCCTTTGGTGGTGTGAATTATTATAGATGCCTGAGTGTTTAATAAATAAACAAATAAATAAATAAAAGCTAAAGTGAATAGACAGAAACACTTTTAACTGATGGTACAGGGAGGGGAATGTAATCATTGTGATGAAACAAGATATATGATTTGTTGAATGTAAGACTGATAATCAATCTGCCCTGTACATTTCCACTCATCCACAATAAAAGCCTTAAAAAAAAAAAAAAAAAAAAAGGCCCCTCTAAAACATACCCACCAGGTTCCCAGCATGAGCTCCCAATTCTGAAGATGGTTCTTTCTTACGTGCATTTCTAGATCTAACTGGGTGCAAAATATGCCCTGAGTGTTTCTTTTTCAGACCCTTTAATCCTCCCTTTTGCACTGGAAGAGTTAGTTACTAGATGCATCATCATTCCAGTCACTTTTAAAAAATAAGTCATGATTCTGTGTGCAACCCAAAGTGCTCACCTTTATTAGACAAAGCTGTCAGTTGGATTATACAATGCCAAAACTGGTTTAGTATGATTAAGGGGCTATAGTCACTGTAGCTGGTAAAATATTGAATATTTGGAAGGTTTTAAATTTTATTTTATTTTTAATTACTCTTAAATTTCTTTTAGACAGTCATGGGCATGCAAGAGCTGACAGTAAAAACTATAAATTTCCATGTGAGGCCCCACAAAAATGGATAGAAGCAGGGGAGGTTCATTTGCAGTACATCGTTTCGGAATGGAAGCCACTGAAGCCAGGTGCATTCTGCCATCATTGGCTTACCTGACTGCTGTGTGGAGACACACTTTTCTGGGGAGAGCATTCCCATGGCCATCTAGTCTATTCCAACTCAGAGTGACCCTGTAGAGGGTTTCTGAGACTGTAAATCTTTATGGGATCAGAAAGCCTCATCTTTCTCCCATGGAGTGACTGATGACTTTCAACTGTGTTTATCAGTCCACTGCTTACCGTACAGTGCCACCAAGGCTCCTTAAGGGAGGGTATAAGAGTCTCAAATATGCCACCATCACCAAAACCACTTGTAACCCCTTTCCAGTCCTATCTCCCACTATCACTTCCAGTAGGGAGAGGGCAAAAGATTAGCCTGTCTTTTCTTGTTTCTTCTCTATTACTTAGCTCTAGGTGTTTTGGCCTTCTCCAGGGATTCTAGCAGAAAAGCAAATATGAAAAAAGCCCACACAGAAAACACCCCATTGTCATCACTGCATACAATAAAAAAGCTCACAGGGACAATGCTCCTCCTAACCCTAACTCTAACCTTAATCCTAGGGTTTGTTTTTGTCTGTGTGAGCTTTTTCATGCACACTTTTTTCTGGTTACCTCCATAGGCACATCCTCTTCCATCTCTTATGTCCATGTTCCCAGGGCCAGCACAAACCCCACACCAACTACAGGGACCACACTAGTCTAGTGTCACTTTGCTTCGTTGGCTCTAAGTAGACAACCATACACCATTAATAGATCCATTGCTGTTGTGGTTGTTAAGTGCCATCCAGTTGGCTCTGACTCATAGTGACTGTATATAGGGTTTCCGAGGAGCTGCTGGTGGGTTTGAACCACTGACCTTGTGGTTAGCAGCCCAGTGTTTATCCTACAGTGACACACTAGTATTCCAATGTATCCATAAAGGTATATACAACCTCTCATGAGGGCACAGACCTCAAATTCCTAGCACAGAGCCTTGTACACAGCAGGTGTTCCAAAACACATACTGTACTGATTTATTATGGCTAAGGAGGCCTAGTGTGGTATTATGGGATAAGCATTCAACCTCAAGGTCGGTTTGAACTGCAAGGTCAGAAGTTCAAACTCACTAGTTGCTCCTTGGAAACCCTATACAGGGTCACTATGAGTCTGACCTGACTAGATGGCACTTAACAACAACAACAAAAAGGTCCAAATGGAGGTAGAGGAAGAAGGGGAGGCAAAATAAGGCAGCCTGCAGAGAGCAGTCTTAAATAGTTGTTCTGCCTAATTAAAAATGGAAGGGAATTTCTATTTTCCAGAAAGATCAAGAATTTAGCTACTCTTTATTTTTCTCGCTACAAAGTCAGGTTTATCTGGACTCCCAAGCAGCCCTTTAACACAGGATCAGAAGTCAGAGGAGTTAGGGAAGTAAGAATAACAGAAGGCAGAGACTGGCTAATGCTGTTATGGAGTACTTTTTAGGTCAGTGCTGTATTACTTTAGTTTACTTAGTTAAGTGCTGTTAAGTTGGTTCCAACTCATAGCAACCCTTTATAGGGTTCCCAAGGAGCAGTTGGTGGGTTTAAACTGCCGGCCTTGTGGTTCACAGTCCAGTGCTGACCCTATAGAACCATACCAGGAGTCCCTCTAAACTAGAAAAAATAATAACCTGTTGTCATCAAGTAGATTTTAACCCACAGCAACCTAGAGCAACAGAGTAGAACTGCCATTAGGGTTTCTAAGGCTGCAAATCTTTATGGATATACATCTTTCTCCCACTCCCTCAGAGCAGTTGGTAGATTGGTTTAGGTTAGTAGCCAAGGACTTAGCCACTTCAGGGTTCCTTGGGGCAGGGTGGGAGGGGGGGTGGAGAATCTGATAATTATTCCATCAGCAATACTATGGTTATTGTTGTTAGGTGTCACTGAGAGGGTACCGACTCACAGTGACCTAAGGCACAACAGAACGAAACACTGTCCAGTCTGATGCCAATTTCACAATTGTTACCACATTTGAGCCCATTGCTGCTTCCACTGTGCCAATTCATCTCACTGGGGGGGCTTCTGCTTTTTTGTTGCTCCTCCACTGTACCAAGTATGATATCCCTCTCCAGGGACTGGTCCCTTATGATAATATGTCCGAAGTATGAGAAATGAAATCTGGCCGTCCTGGCTTCCAAAGAGCACTCTGACTGTACTTCTTCCAACACAGATGTTTGTTTTTTTGGCAGTCCATGGTGCTTTTAATATTCTCCTCCAATACCATAACTCAAATGCATCAGTTCTTCTATGGTCTTCCTTATTCACTGTCCAACTTTCGCATGCATATGTGGTTATTGAAAATACCATGGCTTGGGTCAGGCTCACCTTAGCCCCCAAACTGACATCTTTGCTCTTAAATACTTTAAAGAGGTGTTGTGCAGCAGATTTGCCTTGCAATACATCATTTGATTTCTTGACTGCTACTTTCCCTGAGTGCTGATGGTTGATGCAAGCAAAATGAAGTCTTTGACAACTTAAACTTTTTCTCCATTTATCCTGATGTTATTTATTGGTCTAGTGGTAAGGATTTTTGTTTTGTTTACATTGAGGGGCAACCCATACTGAAGGTTGTGGTCTTTGATCTTTATCTTTATCAGTAAGTACCTTAAGGCATGCCCTATCACATCTTTATTCAACTTCATGAATTCAAATTTCCATCTTACTCTAGGAGATTTATTTTCACTGCCACCCAGCCCAACAGGAAAAAGACAGCTAAGCATATACCTGTTGGGCCCTCAAGAGAGCTCCTACAGAAATGAAGTGCCAGGTCAATGCTACCTGCAGGGGTTTCAACAGAATCTTCTCTACTGGCACCTAGCTTTGGTTTACCTTCCTCTGCCATGCATTAGTTCTAGATGCTAAAAGGATAAAGTAGTCCTACCTGGGCAAAGATCACCCCCCAAAATGGCAATGGGACAGGAATTTAGTCAGGTAGAGGCTTGTCTTCCTCTCTCTCATTCTCCTTCTTTCCCCTTAGCAAGAGTGACTGTCTCTTTTTCATCTGTCTCTTCCTATCTTTCTTTCTCCTCCCAGATACATCTGTTTCTCCGCTGTCTATCTTTCTCTCCCTCCACACATGAATGCACACACACACACATGCACAGACTTGCTATTTCTTTCTCCCTCCTTATCTAGTTTGAGGTGTGTGCATGTGTTTGTCTTTTCACCCTCCATGCACATATGCAAGTGTACTTCCTGTCGGTCTCATTCATTCTTTTTGTGTAGTTTCTGGGACTCAGGAGCCTTAGTTACTGGTTCTGGAGCCACCAGAAACTAGGTTGTGGTGATAGGCAAGTTATTCTCTACCTCTATGCCTCAATTTCCTCAATAGTATAACAAGTTAGACTGGATTACTTTCAGATCCTGGAGACCGCTAAGGTTTTATAACAGAATAAAATGGAACCCGCAGAACCACCAACAGGAGAATCATGCTGGGAGTCCCCAACCACACAAGCACCAGGGGGCGCTCGAGTACCACTTAAAGACGTTGCAGCGATCAACCCAGCTAACACTGACTGATACCAATGCTGATGTCCGATGGATCTTGGCTGAAAGCAGAGAATATCAGAAAGATGTTTCCCTGTGCTTTATTGACTACGCAAAGGCTTTCGATTGTGTGGATCATGACAAGCTATGGACAACATTGTGAAGTATGAGTATTCCAGAACACTTAATTGTACTTTTGAGGAATCTGTACCTGGACCAAGAAGCAGTTGTTAGAACAGAGCGTGGGAACACTGAATGTTTTAAAATTGGGAAAGGTGTGCGACAAGGTTGTGTCCTTTCACCATACTTATTCAACCTGTATGCTGAGCAATTAATATGAGAAGCTGGATTCTATGAAGAAAAACATGGCATCAGGATTGGAGGAAGACTCATTAACAACCTGCGATGTGCAGATGATACAATCTTGCTTGCGGAAACTTCAAACATTTACTGATGACGATCAAAGAACACAGCCTTCGGTATGGATTGCATCTCAATGTCAAGAAAACAAAATTCCTCACCATGGGTCAGTGTGAGTTGAAACTGATTCCATATCACAGAACCACCACCAAGCAAGTAGATGAATCAATGCCTTTGAGTTACGGTGTTGGAATAGAGTATTAAAAGAACCATGGACTGTCAGAAGAACAAACAAATCTGTGTCGGAAGAAGTACAACTGCAATGCTCCTTAGAAGCCAGGTTGGTGAGACTTCGTCTCTCATACTTCTGACATTATCTGGAGAGACCGGGCCCTGGAGAAGGATATATGCTAGATAAAAGTGATGGGTCAGCGAAAAAAAAGGAAGATCCCCAAAGAGATGGATTGGCACAGAGACAGAAGCAATGGGCTCAAGTGTAACAAAAAATGTAAGGATGGTGCATGATCCAGCAGTGTTTTGTTTGTTATGTGGTGCATAGGGTTGCTATGAGTCCGAATCGAGTTGATGCACCTAACAACAATAGGCAGGTCATTCAGTCCTATGAGAGACACACTATTATTACTGTGCCTATTTTAGAGGCAAAGAAACAGAAGGACCATAGGCTCAAATGACTTGCCTGAGGCCACACAACCATGACATGTCAGAGCAGGATTTAAACTCAGGAGGTCTGATTCAAAAGCCCAGGCTCTAATCTGCGATTTTGTACTGCACCAGTCACTGATGCTCAACACAAGTTTCCCACATGGGCCACTGAGTAGACATCTCTAGGTCTCAAAATGTGCTGTCTCAAGTTTAGACTCTAGGGTTTAATCAGTTCCCTCTACTTTCCAGCAAGACACCAACTCTGACTTTTGCACATGCTTTTTCCTGTAATGATTCCATTGATACTCTCTTTGCAGACTTGCTGCTCCTTAATTTTCAAATGTGTATGTCTTGTGCCATTCTAAATAAACAGATATCTTTCCTGAGCCAAGTACAGCCCTGGGCCTACGATGGAGCCCTAAGCATGCTGAATAACTGATGAGCAGGATGATGCTTCAGGAGCACTGAGGGTACATCCCTGCGTCCTCTGTCTGGGCTAAGATATCTTGGAGCCTCACGCTTTCTCATCCCACTATTCACCAGTGATTCCTGAGTGCATTGGGAGGGAGGATTAAATGGTATTCACTTCACAGAAGCAGGCTCCCTCAATGGTAACTACAGTGTAATTCAGCAAATAAAAAGAGAATCCCAGCTTTGTGCCACACACAGCTAAGAACTATAAGAGAGATGCACCATTTCTACTCTCATGAAGATATTGGAATAGATGAGACATGCAGCAACAAGTATAATGTACCAAAATTGTAGATAGACAGATGATAGATAGATAGATAGATAGATAGATAGATAGATAGATAGATAGATAGATACATACATACATACATACATACATACATACATAGATAGACAGATATAGTAGGTAGGAGAGAATGCTTGAGGGAACATGGTAGAACAGGAAAATTACTTGTCTGAACCTGAAATGTGGGACAGGCTCATGGCTAGGGGTCAGGAGATTGAAGGCAAGTTCCTTACCTAACCATTTAGTGTGTGAAGTCCTACACCTTTCTGAAGCACAGTGCAGATGTCTACCAGGCACCAATGGTTGTCTGGTATCAGGTGAGCATGTGAGGCCCACCATTGAGTTTGTATTTTGCTTTGAGTTTGCCCCAAGGAAAGATGTACCTAGAAGAAGTCACATCTCTCAGATGTGAGATGAACAATGGAATTAACCATCCTAGGAAATACAATTTCATGAAATCTCTAAACCCCCATCTCATGCACCTCATAATCTCCTGCTTGCTTTTGTTCGGTGCCAACAATGTGATTCACACAATAAAGATGAATTGATAGTGTCTTCATTCCAGAAATGCTCTCATTTTCAAGAGAATGCTACAGAATGTCCACAGACATTTCATTATACATTTTCTTAGCATAATTGAGATGCCTGAGTGGCCACAGAAAAATCTGATAACAGCAGTTCCCAGATAGTCGGGTCTGGAATGTTGCCTCTTCATGCTGAAGACTTTCACCTGCCCCTCTGGCCGCCTCTCTGCACCCCCACAAAGCCCATTCTAAAAACCGAAAAACAAAACAAAACAAACAAATTCACTGCCATTGAGGCCATTCCAACCCATAGCAAAACTTTGGAGCAGGGTAGAACTGTCCAATAGGGTTTCTAAAGTTTCAGTGCTTCTCCAATCATACTGACATCTTTCTCCCGTGGAGCAGATGGCGGGTTTGAACCAACAACCCTTTTAGTTAGTGACCAAGTACTTAACCACTGTGCCACTTGGTCTCCATTCCTAGTCAGCATTAATGAATAATAGTAGCAACAGCATAAAGCCAGCAGGAAGGCAAAGGAAGGATGGCAATCTGTTGCCGGGATCATCTGCTCCAGTCACTGAGAGTTCACAGAAATAGTAACGCCCCCTCCTTTGTGCCTTTCGGAGGCTGGCACCTCACCCTGTCTCATTCACAGACGGACTCCTGTGCTCTCCTGCACTCACGATGATATATTTATCTGGACGGCTCCAGATGGCAAGAGCAGACAACTGATTCTTTTGCTTCTCCATTCCCAGCAGCCCCCTTCAAGTGTTTCAGAGCCTGGCCAGCACTAAACAGTGAGAGGTCAAGGAAGACTCAATCTTTGCCTCAGTGAGGAGGGAGCTGGAATTTAGTCTCAGGGCAGCCTGAGAAGGAGGACATGTCTACACCTTCCACTGACTGCATGCAATTGCTACCCCAATGATAGGGGACCCACTCTCCCTAGACCCTGCCTGTCTACCTCAGGGAACCCTGGCCCCCGGGGCCTCTTCCAACAACAGCTTGTAAAAGGAACCAACACTTGCAAAGACATGCACAGCTGACTCTCAGTTTCTCTTAATTTTACATGGAAAAGTGAATGTTATTATCTGTGAAGATGCATGGAATCATGTGATGTGGAAGGTGTTTGAGCAGGAGTGCCCCTTCCCTCCCTTCAGGATGAACCAAAGGGAGATGACACGGGGTTTCAATCTCAGTTATTTCCTCCCATCTACCTTCCCTTCCTAGAATACTAGGCCTCAGAGCTAAGCTCCCCAAGGAGACAGAGGCACAAAATACATAGGGGAAAGATGGGGTTATTTCATCTGAAAGGGCATTTGTAGCAAGATATCCTTTTAAGGCAAGAAAGAGAACCATTTCTTTATTATTTATGGTGAAGGAACGAGCAATGACGAGTATAATAATGCAAGAACACAGACTGCTGCTATTGTTAGGTGCTGTTGAGTCGGTTATGACTCATAGCAACCCTACGCACAACAAAATGAAACCCTGCCCAGTCCTGCACCATCCTCCCAATTGTTGTTACACATGAGCCTATTGCTGCTGACAGGGTGTCAATTCATCTCATTGAGCATCTGCCTCTTTTTCGCAGACCCTCCACTTTATCAAGCATGATGTCCTTCTCCAGGGACTTGTCCCTCCTGATAATATGGTTGAAGTATGAGAGATGAAGTCTGGCCCTCCTTGCCTCCAAGGATCATTCTGGCAGTATCTCTTCCAACACAGACCTGTTTGTTCTTTTGGCATTCCGTGGTCTTTTCAATATTCTTCCCCAACACTGTAACTCAAATGCATCAATTCTTCTAGTAGTCCTTATTCAGTGCCCAATTTTCATATGCATTTGAGGCAGTTGAAAATACCATGGTTTGGGTCAGGTGCACCTTAATCTTCAAACGGACATCTTTGCTCTTGAATACTGTAAAGAGGTCTTATGCAGCAGATTTACCCAATACGTTGTTTGAATTCTTGACTGCTGCTTCCATGATTGTTGTTTGTGGATCCAAGTAAAATGCAGCCTTTGACAACACAGATACAGCCCACAATAACATTTAATCATGGAACATACAGTGAAGTGCATACAGTCTCACCAAGGAGTCCTCTATAAAGCCCTAAACCCCACTCCACTCCAACTCTGGCAAGCCCCCACCTCCCTGACTGAGAAGTAGGTTCACTTTATGATTATTCCCAACACTGACAGAGCTCAGAGAGCCATTCAGACCCCTGAGTTGTTTAGCAATCTCACTGCTTGAATGAGGGTTAAGCTCTCCTGACAAAAGAAAAAAATACATGCTCTGACTGCTAGAGCTTCCTTAGTCTGAGTTTCCTTTTACAGCCACACAGGCTGGAGAAGTCTATTAAGTCTCTAAAGCAGTTTAAAGAAGCAGCAAACTATTAACAAGCCAGGCTGGGTGTTTTTGTTTTGTGAGAAGGTGTTTTGTTTTGGGGAATGTGCTGGGGGCTAAATGGTCTCCTTCCCACTGCAGTCTGTTCATTCCTAGATTGGCCACCTAGTGCAGGTCCTAGAGCTCAGGCTCCTGCTGGGATGGATGGGGAACGGAGTAGAAGCAGAGCTGTTACCTGCTGTACATCCTGTTGGAAGACACAGAGCTGCAGCCTCTGGTGGAGCCGCACCTTCCGGTGCTGCCAGATGCTCTCGAGCCGTCGTTGGTGGTGCAGTACCTCGTGCACCACATCCAGCACCTGGTGCACGGCCTTGGAGTAGTTGGCAGTGGCTGTGAGGGACTCTGAGTTGCCAGGACTCAGGGGGCGTTGCAGCACATCCAGCAGAGCTTTGCCATCCTGACTGACCTACAGGAAGAAAAGAAGCATTGCTGCAGGTCTGAGCCAGGGAGAAAGCCGCATGGCACGCAAGTCAAGGGTGCAGCGTCACACGGTACAGCAGAGAGTGAGTGATGAGGAGCCTGCTTAGACTAAGGGGATCCCATTAGACTTCAGAAACGCAGTCATCCCCACACCCCTAGTAATCAAGGAGCATGCCAGGCAGCCAGAGCTGCTCGGCTGCCCTGCTCACAGTCTAGAGGAGAGCAGAGCATCCCGGAGAACTAGAATTCCAGGCTCAGAAGGAAGCCCATTCATCTGCCCATATGGTACGTAAGGAAGGGAGCTGCTGAAGTTAACAAGGGGCCTGCAAAGCCCTCACGTCAGTCTCTCTTTTTTCTTGAATTTTAGCTCCATGAGTGCAGGGACTCTGGATTTATGGTTTTATTTTGTTTTGTTTTTAAACTACTTTCCACCCAATGCCTAGAATAGTGCCTGGCTCACAGTAGGCACTTGATAAATATTGTGATTGCCTCACTGACTAGGCCAGGCAGAAGAACTTCATTTCAGAATAAGTTCCCACCATAAACCTCTCCTCCTCTTTCTTCTCATCTTCCTTTACTTGGCTCCAAACTTACAGACATG
The DNA here is from genome assembly GCF_000296735.1 of Chrysochloris asiatica. NCBI lineage: Eukaryota > Metazoa > Chordata > Mammalia > Afrosoricida > Chrysochloridae > Chrysochloris > Chrysochloris asiatica. Next base: position 3,954,401 of record NW_006408648.1, on the reverse strand, counting down.
CGAACAGAAGTAAGCTTTATGGGTTTCTGTTTTCTTGTCTGTAAAATGGGGACAACAGCAATACGTACCTCATAGAGGATTGTTGTTGTTGTTACGTGCCGTGGAGTCAGTTCTGACCCATAGCGACCCTGTACAGGGTTTCCGAGGCTGTAAATCTTTACGGGAGCAGAAAGCCTCATCTTTCTCCCGCGGAACAGCTGGTAGTTTCGAACTGCTGACCTTGCGGTTCGCAGCCCGATTTGTAACCACTATGCTACCAGAGCTCCTTCATAGAGGATTAGATGAGCTAATATATACAGACTAGGGTCTGGCATGAAGAAATAGCTTCAGCATCATTATCATTATTATTTCTTACTCCCATCTTATTTTCTTTCTTTCCTCTTTTTCCTTTTTTTCACAATTTCCCTCTCACATAACCTGCTTCTTTCTACCAAAGAGCAGCACCATCCACCATGTTCTCAAAATGCACAGAGTAAGGGAGGGAGCCTTAGACTGTAGACATACCACCCACAGTGCTGAGTTCTCTAACACCCACTATGCTGAGGGCATTCCCTGTCCTTCTTCTCACTGACTTCCTGGCACCATTACTAGTACCATAAGCATCCTACAATGGACACTTAGGGTCCTACAGTACTTGGAAGAACACCCAGGAGAGAATGTATCCCTCCAGTTGAAAACAGTAGACACTGGGGACTTGATTGGAATGTTAAGAGTGCTCATTAATCTGGTTGAATCCTGAAATCAGAGTTGGTTTAGAGTTGAAATAGTCTTCCTACCAGCACATTGGGGAAAGGAGTATGATGATGAATGGGAACCTGATGCTGGGCTTGCAGCCTCCCTTCACACCCTCCTCCTTCAGGCTCTGAGAATCAAGAACCCAGACTCAGCTGTCATTCTTGCTGCAGGGCTGGGTGCTGGGTGAGAGGAGTGCTGGTGAAGGTGCAGAAGAAACCTGCAGAGTGCCAAAAGGCACTAGAGGAACATGGCTAGTTTAGGTGACCACCACTTCCCACCGACTTCCACAACCCCCACCCCATGGTTTGTTGCCACAGAAGGGGGAGAGAGGTTTTAATGTTCTCCAGACACATAGATAATGAAACACTTTACGACCAAATCCAAAAGAGTTCAATGAATTTCAGAAAAGGCTGTCTTTTGGCACTATGCTATGTACAGGGCAGGGTGATTAGGGTTGGAGGGCCAAGTCCCAGAAACCCAAGTTCTAGTCCTCTGCCTCAGTCTCCACATCTATAGACAGTCAGGGACAGCATGCTGAACACCAACATGGTTTTCGGTGGAACGTCTAGATCACATATTGCTGGAGATCGAGACTTAGTGGGGAGAAATATTATATTTGTATAT
>NW_006408648.1:3926453-3952942 GCF_000296735.1 Chrysochloris asiatica | reverse complement strand
TATATATATATATCCTGGTGTGGTGATGTGGATTAATGCGACAGACTGCAAAGCTGTTTGAACTGTAAGGTCGGTGGTTCAAGCTCACCAGCAACTCCTCGGAAATCCTATACAGGGTCACTATGGGTTGGAACTGACTCGATGACACTCAACAACAACATACATATACTTATACTCACACCCCATGATGTAGTGAAATATACTAATATTCATTGTACTCTCTATTTTTTTTTGCATTTTACATGAAGTAAATTTAGAGATTCTTGACCCATGGGCAGAGGGGAAGCTCTGGTATAAGAGAAATGCTTGAGCCATTTGAATCAGAACTGATGAAATTAGATTCGGCTCACAAGCCCTCCTCCATGCGTATGATGAAGATAAAACCTGTTGCCATTTGTTAACACATTCCTATCAGGAACAGAGCCAAGTGAATTACATACATTACCTTTATAGCCCTGAAAAAAACTATCCTATGAGGTAGGCATTATCACTTTCGTTTCACAGAAGAGGAAACTTGTCTGAGCTCACACAGCTAGTAAGGGCAGAAGCCAGAATCCAAACCTTGTTCTTACCCAGAAGCCATTGGTTCTTAGGTTTGTAGGTGCATCAAACTTAACTGGGCTCACAGTAAAATGTAGGTTCCAGGCCTCCCTTCTTGACATTCTGGGTCAGTCTGGGGTGTAGCCCAGACATCTGCATCTTCAACAAGCACCTCGGGTGAATCTGATGTAGGTGGTCCCACAGACCACTTTGAGAATCACTGTCCTAAATGACCTTGTTCCAGACACAATCCATAGGCCAAATCCAATCCACTTTTCTCTTCTCATATGATCAGAGCTGCTTCCTTAATCAGCTCACTTTGTCCTCATCAATATATCATTCTTCAGCCTCCCCTTCCTCAGAATTCATGCCTAGTTAGTGAATACACTTTCTTGTATATGTCCACAGAGATGCACCTATGTGGCCTTTTCCTTTAAATCAACATTAAGAAGATGTTCCCCCTACTTAATTTTGCATCATTCTTCTCATCCCCATCCCTCACTATTGATTTTTCAGCAGTTGTGCCTTTTCAGTTTTTCCTTCACATCTGTGAGAGTCTCTCACTCCTGCAAACAGTTATCTTCACCCGTGGGTTTTCCTTAGACCTTCTAGTGAGAAAATTAATAGTTTTTGATGAGCTGCTTCATACAAGCGGTGCCACCAACAAGAGAGCAAACTGTAGAGGAGCACAGCTTTGCTTCCTTTTATTCTTCCCTGAAAGGAGAGTCCAAATCTTTACATCAGGGGAAGTGTGTATGTATGTGTCCACTAATGGCTCCATTTTTTCAGCTTTCTGGCTGGAGACACTGACATTATCATAGGTCAAGGATACTTAGGACATCTCTAAAGGGAGAGGAATGGACTCTTTTCTCCTTAGTTCAACGCCAATTATTTCACATATGCCCAAGCCACTCAGTAGTCCTGCTTTGTTCTCACCTCCGTGTAGGCCTGGGTCACTTGCTCATACAAGGTTTGATGGTGGTGGATAGCCAACTCCAGGTCCTGCATCTCAGATGGCAGGCCACCTTCACTGCACATCTGGCACCAGGCGTCCACTCCTGACAGGAACTGGAAAGAGATGTGGGGTGGATTAGTGTGGGAGCACTGAGATGGATGGTGAGTGGGTTACCTAGAGCAGAGAGGGTCAGACACCCTGGGGAGAACACCAGCACCTCTGGAAACCTTCAGAGCAGAGTTTAGTCTTGAAGTCTACAAACAACTCAGAAGTCAGATCTAGGCACCTGCTTAGGAAGTGTGGCTTCCACAAACAAAGATTACTATTATTAACCTGTAGGGGTTGGGAGTCGTCTGGTTGTTCAACAGGTTACACCCATACACTGACTGTAAAGTGCTGGTGTGGACACATCTCATTGAGGTGTAAGCAGTCCCCCACCCCACGCCAAATTCCATGTGCCTGTAGTGGACAAGAAGCTCTAATGGACACTCATGCGGACATTGAGTTGTGGTAAGGAACAAAGAGTTAGAATTCCCCGGGAATGTCTAGAGACCCATTGCCACATGGGATGGAGATTAACCTCAACAGGACTCCCAATGTTGGGTCAGTCTCCTGCTCAGCCGGAAGGGGCAGCATGGGTGTCTGAAATAGCAGTGGCCTTTGAGGTTTGATATATAGACATGGAGTACTGCAGACATAAAATGACTTAAAAGTTAAAATTAACAACTGTGGAAGACTATGGGTCTCCATGCACAACGGGTGAGCTAAGTGGAATGACTCAGGTTTATTGGGTAGAAAAGTATACCTTTAAAATGCTAATAATTCTTCACCCAACAGCCTAAAATGGTTCTGTCTGTGATTCTTCTCGCCTGGGTGCACAGCTCCATTTAAATTAATTGCCTAAATACCTTTTTATCCCATTTCCTAGAACAGCCTGTGGGGCAATAAAGAGCTGCCTAAATAAATGCCTTAGAAAAATAGCCTCCAATGAGGTTTCCCTAGTCCGCCCTCCAGTTAAACAAAAGCATAGTTTCTGAATTTCCCTGAAGGACTGGTAATCAGAGGAAATCACATTAAAATGACAAATAACAAATAAAATTTCTTTGGACCCCAACCAATCCAAATCAGGAAACATCAGAAGTTGACTCCTTCAGTTACACTCGGTTCTGATGCTGTTTTTGCTCCTGCAACTGCTGATGTACTGGTCTTAGGGCCATAGCCACACTTTCAGTCCCTGGCCTGTGGGCTTCAGCAATCCTGGGAAAGTGCTGGTGGCCATCCTGTATCATATCATCGCATGTGCTGACTGACACCTCAGGAGCCCCATTAATCACCTGAGAGCAACCTGACATGCATGTGTTGACTGGAGGAAGCACCTCTCCAAGGTCCTGGGATGTCTCTGTAATACTCTAACAGAAGTCCCACACAATGGTCAGCTAAGGAGAGAGAGACACACGCACACAGAAATGGCATCTTCCTTCCCAATCTGCACACTGGGAATAAAGTATGCAGTGACAGGGTTAAGGAGAGAATCAATGTCCAGATTTTCTCATGAATGAGCCAGTTACTATGGGTTACTACCACCATTAAAAAAACAAAAAACAAAAAAACTCAACGAAACAAGACATAGCTGTATTCCTTTCAATGTGTGGGCTATTCTTGACTTGTGACACAAGGATTTCAGTCTTTGGCAAGTTCTCAGGTGGGTTTAGAGACAGGTGGAGGAACTAAAGATACTACACTATTTAGTATTTGAACAAATGCCCACGAGAATAATACCTACCACTTAATAAGCACACTAGCCACCTGCATGCTCCACGAATAACTCTTATTATTGTTGCTGTGTATCTTCAAGTTGATTCTAAGGCATAGTAACCCTACATGGCAGAGTAGACTGCCCAATAGGGTTTTCAAGATCACCATTTGGAGCAGACAGTGAGTTTGAATGGCCAGTCTTTTGGCAAGCAGCCAAGTGAGCATTTAACCATTGTACAACCAGGCCCTCTCCATCCCCATTCAAAACCAAACCAAATCCACTGCCATCAAGTTGATTTCAACTCAGAGTGACCCTGTATAAGGTGTGAAAGTCAAGACTTGGTGTCAAATTGGCTGGGCCTGGATTCTCAATGGTATGGCAGTTAATACAAGTAATGATGTGATCTAATACAATGTAATCACTTCCCCCATGTTGTGATCTGATGTGATCATGCTTGATCTGATATAATTATCACATGTGTTGTAAATCCTCACTTCTGTGATATTAGTGGAGCTGGTGTAATTTGCATATAGGATTAGGTTGTATTTTGAGCCAATCTCTTTTGACATATAAAAGAGATTAAACAGGATTATAATCATGGCAATGAAACGATAATATGATAACATGAATGTAAAGCTAATGTTTTCCTATGTAAACTATCACAAAATTCACAATAAAAACTTTTTTAAAATGGCAGGGGGCAGAGATTAAACAGGTGAGTAGATTTCAGAGGGACCTACAACCACTAACAAAGAAGAGACAGGAGTAGAATGTATTCTTTGGATCTGGGGTACCTGTACTGTGAAGTCCTAGATCCGGGGAAAGATTGATGCTAAAACACACGGAGATCTCTGAGGAATGTTTGACCTACAGATGCTGAAAGGAGGACCTTGATCCAGGGCCGGTAAAGAAAGAAAGCTTTACCCTAGGGCCGGGACTCTGAATTTTGATTTCTAGATTCTTAAACAGAATCAATTTCTGTTTGAGAAAAACATCCATTGTGGTATTTTCTGTTACAGCAGCACTAGAGAACTAAGACATACGTTTTCCAAGACTGTAAATCTTTCTCCCAGGGAGTGGCTGGTGGGTTTGGACTGCCAGCTTTGTGGTTAGCAGCCCAACATCTAACCACAATACCACCAGAGTTCCTTTATTGTTGCTGTTGTAAGCTGCTGAGTCGGTTCCGACTCATAGTGATACTATATAGGATTTTATGAGCAAGACTGGTGGGTTTGAACTGTCCATCTTTTGGTTACCAGTCCAGTGCTTATCCTACAGCACCACACCTGGGCAAACAAACAAGCTCAGAATAGTGAGGTGACTTGCCTAAGAAAATAGTGAATAGTGGGGCTGGGATTAAAACCCATGTGTGTCTGACCACAAAGCCTAGACTCTTTCCATTATTCCATATTGTGTCTGTGTTAGAGTGGGGAATAGAGGAAGAGATTTGTGGTACAACCTTAGGTCCAACTCTCCATTATCTGAAATTACTCAAGATGGGATACAGAAAAAGTTTAGTGTTTTAAGACTTTAATGATAGGCACATCTGGGCTGGAATCACAGATGCCCATATATAAATGATGCAATTTTAGCTGTACTGTATTTAATAATGGTATTATATCCACACACACGTGTGTGTGTGTGTGTGATAAATTTTACTGATATAAAGAATGTGTAGCACACAATCTACAATAAATTTCAAGTAGCAAATTGAGGCTAACAGGAGGATTTTGTTGATTTTTGTTAATGTCTTGTGAAAATCTCAGCCAATCTATGGTTGCAAACAACAAATGTGCTTATTTCTGATATGAATACTGGTTGTTATTCCTGTTTACATTAAGAATAAAAGTGAAAACCAAAAGCTTCTGTCAGAACATCACTCATTCGGCAATGAAGCCAGAGAATGTTTTTTTACTGGACTGAATAATAATAGTTTTAGAATACTGGGAGAATAGTTTGTGTGCTATTCAAACTGCAACAGCTACAGACACACTTTGAAATTTAGTCTGCATTTTTTTAACATTTTCATCAACACTTTCTTAAGACTTAAGACAATCAGTAAGATAATAAATCAAGTCCTGGGTGGTGACATTTGCTGATTTCTATGATCTCAAGCTCCCAGAGTTGCGGCACTGGATGTGGAGTTGGGAAGAAATGCACAGTGTCACACCATTAGACAGTATTTCATTCAGACAGAGGCAATCAGTGTAAATAACCTCAAGAACATAGCAGTAAAATATAGTCAAATAACTAGGAAGTGAGAAAACGATTAAGCACTCGACTACTGGCTGAAAGACTGGCTGTTGGAACCCACCCAAAGATGCTTCAGAAGACAAGCCTGGTGATCTGTCTCCTGAAGGTCACAGCCTGGAGAAACCCTATGGAGCAGTTTGAGTCTGCACACATGGGTAGTCACCATGGGTCAGATAACAACAGTGAATGCTGTGTTTAACAATAAATTCACACAATTTCTGAAAATTCAGTAGGAGCCAGCTCTAACACTCCATGTTATGAAGGCCATGTAATCTGTGAAATGGGTTAACAATGTTACAGTATCTGGCTAATCAGTGAATAGCTGTTGTTAAATGCCATCGAGTTCATTCTGATCCATAGTGACCCTGTATAGGGTTTCTGAGGAGCGGCTAGTGAGCTTGAACTGTCAACCCTGCAGTTCAAACTGACTTTGCAGTCCAGCGCATTAACCCTCAGCACCACACCAGGACCCCATTCATTGAATGACAACCATTAATTATTATTTCTATCAATGATATTACTACATTATTATTACCTATAGCAAATGCTCAATCTAAAATTCTTTTTCCCTGCTCTGAGCATACAAATGACCACGTTCATCCCATTGGTCTACTATCAGGGAATAAATGCAAATGCAACAGACGGTCAATAGACACACATATATCTAAACTACCAATCTGAATGTAAAGAGACACTGAGCCCCTCCTGGTTTGGATGGTGGGTAAAACTACTAAGAGCTACCGAGGCTTCTTCGTGTATACAGGAGATATGAAAGTCAGTAGAACAAGGGTTAACACTGTAACCACTCAGCAGGGTCTTCAATGTTTCTCAGAACCAGAGGAGGGGCTCTCTGCAGAACCATGTGCATACTCCCATCCTGTTGTTTCCCTGCCCCTCCACTCTTCCCACCACCAGCAGCTGTAGCTGCAGCCACAGCCGATCACCCGGCCTTACCTGCTCAGCCTTCTGATGGAAGACCGCGGACATGGCGAGGATGGTACTGCGCTCATCCAGGGCTGCGGCAAAGCTCTTCCACTCCTGATCCAGCTGCGTGGAGATCTGCTTGATTTGCTGTGAGGCATAATGGCCAGCCTCAGAGAGGCGAGAAGCTACGGACATGATACGGTTGATGTTGACGTAGGCATTCTGGGAGGCAAAGGAGAGTCAGCATTCAGTGGGACCGGCTGCAAAGAGATTCATCCAGCACTCTAGGGCCAAATGAGTATTTGGGCAAAGGAGCTACCCAAAACAAAAAGTATGAGAAAGGCTGGTATAGACCTAGTGTTTTCATTCTTGGCACATGGGGAGACACTCTCTATGATGTAAGATCTAAGCAGACAGCAGGGAAAGTAACCGAGGTCTTTCATTCTGGGGAACCTGAATTGCTTTTTGCTATTAGTGCACCAATCACTCTACGTAGTTTGTCTTATTTAATGCTCACAATCATCCATGAGGTCATTCTAGGGAGATGGTCAGTATTCTCAAGAGTTATATCTGGAAGCAATGGCTCAGACTAGAGCAAAAGTTAAGGAGACAAATGCACTTCTCTCACTGAGTAGAGAGTCATATTCAGAGCATTCCAGTCACCTACAACAGGGGATTGGAGTCCTGGTGTGGTGCTGCAGGATAATGCACTGGACCTCAAGGTCAGTTTGAGCCACAAGGTCAGCATTTCAAGCCCACCAGTCACTCCTCGGAAACCCTATAAAGAGTCGTTATGAGTCACTGAACAACAATGTAACGGGATTGGTGGCTCAGTGGTAGAATTCTTGTCTTCCACATAGGAGAGCAGGGGTCGATTCCGACCATTACATACAATGCTCAGCCACAACCCATCTGTCAGTGGAGGCTTTGCCAGGATGCCGGGCAGGTTTTAGCAGAGCTTTTAGACTAAGGTGGACTAGAAAGAAAGGACTGGCAGTATATTTCCAAAAATCTGCCAATGAAAACCACTATGGATCACAGTGGTCCAATCCACAACTAGTCATGGTGGCTTGTGTACCTTTGTGCATGGGCTGGCCAGGAGTCTAGAGCCAACTAGACGGCAGTTAATAACAGCAACAGGGAAGTGATACTGACCAGAGTGAGCAAAGGACACAGGATAACACCACATCTTTCTATCACCAAGTGAAGATAATCACTTCTTCTGTACCATCAAAAGAGTCGGGCACCACTGTCTCTCAGTCAGGGGTTAAATGCAAAGCAGGTAAAACCATACTCTGTTCATTTTCCTCCCTTTCATGTTTGTCTTCTCCACCTTCCCACTACTTCCTGGGATCAGGCCCCAAATTCTCCATGCTTAAGAATAAGATTTGAGATTCTATTTGAGGTTATAAAATTTTGCAAACTAGGTAACAGTGACGGAGGTACACATTATGAATATGATTAATGCCATTGAACTGTATACACTTTTTAAAAATAGTCTAAAATGGCAACAACAAGAATAAAGCTGTGGAACACTATTGGATTTCTACTTCACATGAGAACCTGACCCCAAAAGGCATATGTGGGTGCCTCAAAGAGCTCTGTGGGAGCTCTCGTGATAACTCCTTTCATCTTGTGTTTTGTTCACATACTTCCCCATCTTAGACTGCCAATTAAAAATTCATAAATGTGTGTTGTTTCTGACTAGGCCAACAGAGAACACTCCAGGAAGGAACAAGACAAAAGAAAAACCCCACAGATACAAGCCTGGAGTGATTGCATTTATTTTTAACTGCTACATCCTATTAATTGTCTGTGGTGTCAAAACAATCAAGTATTATCATGGTATCTACAATGAGCTTTTCTGAATCATACAAGCATCTGCCCCAAAAGGACGAGGGAGGCAGGTTGCTTGCACACCTCCGTTCTTTGTTTCAGATATTCTCAAATGGTAATATTCTCCAGTAATGACATTTCCTCTTGGTTCTGTGAATTCAGATGTAGTTTATTAATGATATTAGTTGCCCTCGACCTCCAAGCATGCCATCTAAAACCTGGTCAAGCTGAGAAGGTCTCTCTTATTTTGCAAGGCTGTTGTCCCAATGTCCAGTGAGCCCCATGTGTAATCTCATTCTTTAGTCTGGTAGGAGACCTTTCTGATGTAGTACATCAAAGAACTAGATTATTACTGGTACCTGTTATTGGAATATTCTTCCAAGATTCAGCCCTGTTCTCTGAGTTAGGACACAAATCCTACTTAAAATTGAACTCTATTTATAGAACTGACAGAAAAACCAACTCTGTTCTTAAAAATAGAAGGCACGAACAAGGTGGAAGGCAGCATGTACTGATTTGAATAGTTGTCTCTTCTTAGGAATAACATTTGGGCACCTACCCATCACTGTCTTCCTTTGGGTTCCTCCCAAGGTAGACCTTGAGACACGGGTTGGGGGAAAGGTAGTTTATTTGTGACCTGAACCCAGGAACCACAGAGAGAAGGTGGAGAAGTCAAACAGGAAATGGAGAGAAATACACATAAAGTGTGTTAATTAGAAGTTACTGCTGTGAGCAACTGGGGTTCAAACCTCTGGGAACTCTGAGAAACTGTGTAGAACACACCCTGAGTTTGTCCCACTGAGGGATGAGGAATCTGGGGTATTTATGTGCTAAATTCCAGCTCTCACTGGTGTAAGCTCTCTCCCAGGTAACTTCCTGGCTTTTCCAGTCTGACCCACATACAGGCCACGCACACCTCCCAGGTGAAGTCAGAGAAAGACATGTAGGAAGCTGTTGGTGTGCATGGAAGCCATATGCAGATGACCTCCTTACTGAAAAGATATGGCGGGGTATAAATGACATTTATATAGCTGTGTTTTTCTTAACTGGATTCAAATTCTGGATCCCCTCTGGCTACCCAGATCCATCTAGGGTGGTGGGTTTCCCTATCCTGGTGAAAAGTCTTGTGTGTTTTGGTCAAATGGGAAACAAAAGCACCCCCTGTCCCCAGTCCAGCCTATGGATGCTCAGCCCTTATAGTCTCCCCAAAACTAGGGAGCACAGGGAAGCACAATTGTGCTCACATTCAGGCAAACTCTAGCTATCAACTGTGGTTGCCTCTGGAGAATGTTAACACCTTGTCACTCATTCAAATATTTATGGAGAGTGGGCTGGGTTTTGTGCTGGAAGCTGTAGGGAATCAAGGAGGAAGGAGACAGGATTTCTGCCCACCCATCCCAGATGGGGGGTCCACAGCTAAGACTTAAGAAAGTCCTCAAATAACTGTAATTTAAAACAAAATGATGTAAGTGCTTCAACAGAGGTAGAAGCAACTCACTGTGGGGGTTCGTTCAGAGGGAAGGGCAGGGATGGGCAGAGGGAAGGCAGGGATGGTGGAAAGGAGTGATGAAGGTTCCCTTTAGACTTCAAGTTTGTGGTTGTAAGTGAAAACTAGAACAATAAGAGACCAGAGCTTACATTCATGTTCTAGAGATAGGCACAGAAAAATGCTTTCATGTTTCCTATAAGTGGGCAGAGAAATGTCTTACCAAAATTAACAAGTGATATTGCTTCACAAAATGAGTATAGACAGTGAACTTCTCAAGAGAGGGATAAATACAATGTTGACTCATAAATGTGTTATTCTTCTCTGCTGCACCCTTTCGGTGTATCAGAACATTGTAGCCATGTCACATTGCCCAAGTTCATCTGCTGTTTTTCTTCATTTTCCTTCACCCCAGAACCTGGGTGAGACAAACGGGCAGACAGATTCGAAACTAGTACAAGAAACGCAGTCCCAATCCAGAGAAGAGAGGAATGGTAGAGAAAGTCTTCAGATAACTTAAAAATGAAAGAAGGAATAGGGATGCTTAGTTCTTAGGCATAAATCATAAATGAAATCTCACGGCCTTGGGCCAATCCATTTGTGATACTTGTATTACTATTTATACCTCTGTTAGGAGCACTTGGGAGACATATTTGTCCTGGGGACATGATCAGTAGAGATGGATATTTTGACTCTTTATGACCTTTCAACTTCCTAGCAGCTGCTTTTGCTACTCTTCTCCCTCTGCCTGGTTTTGTCATCCTTCTTTACCGGCCTTTAGTGTCCTGCGATCTGCAGAGCTGCCACCCAGCCAAGGGCATCAAATCACTGGGACAGGAATGAGGAGACGTGGGCTCTAGTCCCAGCTCTGGCACTAACTTAAGATGTCACTTGACTCCTCTGTGCTTCAGTTTCCTCAACTGTAAAATTTGAGTGTTGAACTAAATGATCTCAGACATTCCATCTTCGAATAAATAGTGTTATTTCCAAAACTCAAGCCTCTAAGCTCATTCTGTGTTTATGGAGGGTACCCAGATTGAATGTAGAGAGTTCAGTTAGGAGGTCACAGGTGGGAGGAGGGGTGAAGAATGGACTAAACCTATTCCCTGACATTACCCTCTTCCATGGAGGTGATGGGGCATAAACGGAAGAAATGAGAGTAACTAAAGTTTCAAGTGCCAGTGCGCAACAGAAAGTCTTCAACAAAAGAGTGCCATGATCTGATTGGTGCTTTTAAAATACTGCTCACACTGCTGTGTGCTAAAGGCACGGCAAAGAGAAGTAAGTGTGCATGGAGTGAGGCCAGGAAGGGCAGAGGTTCCTGTAGTTCAGCCTCGACTGTCCACTTACCTCAGCCCCTCACCCTCAAAACATGCTCTATGCTCTGTAGTGTGAGGGTCAAAGCTGAGGCTGGGAGCCCTGAAGTGACCAAGGCCAGCAGCCCTCTTCCCCTTCTCCTCTTCAGTCCCTGCCAGTGAACCAAGCTGCCCCAACTAACCAGACTGCTTGGATAGAGGGAAAGAACATGACTAATATTTCTGGCTTGATGGGTATCTTTTTACACCTTTACCTGAAAATTGCTCTATTAAGTCCCTATACTCATATGCAATGTTACTAATGCTGCAATTATTATGAAGATTCTCACACAGCCAAGATGTACGCACAATCTATGCTGCAGAATGTAATATGCCAGCCCAGCCCACCTCCCTTCAAATCCATTTCTTTCATTACTGTCAATACAAACAGGGACAAATGAACATCTTTAGCAAAATCTCACTAATTCCAAATACCCCACCCCCACTTCTGTTACCTACAAACTCTCCATTTTCATGTCTCATTCCTACAGTCATTAGCTAGAGATCACAAGCCCCATCTCCTGGGGCCTTTGGTCTCCTGCAGCGATTAACTGAAATCAATGGAGCAGGGTCATTCTCCAGAAAGAACTAGGGGACAGAATCATGATGGAAGTCTATATGTATCCCTGTCAAGCACTCTCACTTGGAACCCGGTGCTTAGCTGCTTCTCCTGGGTACAAAACATGCAAAGATGTTTGCAAGAAAATTGTAACTTACCACTTAAGTGGTAAACTCCCTTTTTAAATGTATTGTGTTCTGAAAGAGATACTAGTTCTTCTAGAAGTAATGACGGATGTAGGCTCTCTTTTTGGTAACCCTAAACTCTGTGTCAGGGGCTAGTTGTAAGAGTATATGATTGCCAAGTGTGTGTATTGTTTGAATTCCATTCAGTTTACTCTAAAAAATAAAAACATTTCTCTGTGTTAAGTGCCCATTCTGAATCAGAAACTCTTTCCAGTGGGTTACGTGAGATAAATGAAAGCATCTAGCTCACTGTCTACTATGTAACTGATGAATAAATAAATGCCATATCTTTTCTTTCATTCAGTTCTAGCAGTCTGGCATTAACTCCCCAGATCAAGAGCAAGCCAAATTAAAGTTTTAGTAAAAAGTACAACAAAAAGCAAAAGTCTTTTAATGATTCCAACTACAGGCAAAATGAGTCACGGAAAGTTTCAAGGTATTTCCCAAAGAGCACACCAGAATCCTGGTCCTCGGTGTTTCTGGGAAGTGTCCATTCCTGTCAGAGCCTTTCAGGAGTCGCTCCATGCCCCGGACTCCCTGCTGGAGGTTGCCCTTCCTCTAGGAGGTAAGGTCTGGAGCCCTGAACTACGTATAGCAATTTCCTTGATCCACAGGACTCAGAAAATCAGAATTAGATAATCCAACAACTCATTTTTTGAGTCAGGCTCTTTCAACACAGTATCCTTCCGTGGTTGGTGGTTCCAACTCATAGCAACCCTGTGTAGGGTTTCCGGGGTTTTGACTTATTACTAGGGCAGAAAGCCTCATCTTTCTCCTGTGTAGCAACTGGTAGATTTGAACTGCTGACCTGATGGTTAGCAGTCCAGCTCATTGTCCATTGCATTACCTGGGCTGGGTCTCTGTCTTATGGGACAGACTCCTTGAGGCAGCTCCATTGTCTTGGCATATAATATCTGCACCCAAAACACCCAGGAGTGGGACTATCTCGTCCACACCAGAGGGGATAAATCCTTTTCTTTATTGATGACTGCAATTAAAAGGTGCAGAAGCCTCATTCTAATGCTGAGCTGCTTAGTCCATCCTCTCAAAACAGGACATGAGGTCTCTCACCTTGTCTGGAGGTGACACGACTCATCTCAAAATTTCTCATCTCTGCCTCTTGAGTGGCAAAGGAAAGTCATCTCAGAGCTGTCTCCCCTCTGCAACAGCTTTTAAATTATGATGATGAGAACACAAGTTGTGATCTGCATGTCAGTCCAACACAACCACCACTTAGTGGACACTTTCCCAAAGGGGCTCAATCCTCTTGACAAATGCTGGAGACCTTGACTCTCCAAATCTAAAAGTCAAGAGGATTAGCCCAAGGCCAAGTATTCAGCAAAGTTGTTCACATCAAATGGAAATCAAATAATGTTAAGTTAAAAGTTAAATACAAGTATGTGAGGGCTTCAAAAAATTCATGGAAAAATGAGATTAAAAGGGAATGGAATTATCCCAAATGAAATATACCCAAATGTTCTAAGTAACTGAATGTTTATTGTATACTCAATAGTGATGAGAACATTCTTGTTGTTGTTATTCGTTTCCATTCAGTCAGCTCTTAACTCAAGTTGACCTCAAATACAACAGAAAAAAATGTTTCTTGGTCATGTGCCTTCTCCACGATGGGTTTCAGGTGGGAAAGTTGTGATCCACAAAGTTTTCAGTGGTTAATTTTTGGCAGTAGATCACCAGGACTTTCTTCTCTGAGTCTGGAAGCTGTAGTACAACCTATTCAGCATGATCACAGCACTCAAGCCTCCAGTGGCAGACAGGTGATGACCACATAGGAGGTACATTAGCCAAGAATGGAACATGCAGGACCTTTATTCTTACCTCAGTTCTCTTCTGCATACATACATAAGAGGTTGATTGGGTTTTTTAAAAATAACTTTGGTAACATTTTTAAATCAGGAAAAATGTGTGTGCTTTAATATGTGGTTTTAGAATCTGAAACCTCCACTGAAGAGCTCTGGTTAAGTGCCTGGCTGCTAACTGAAAAGTTGGCAGTTCAAACCCATAAGTCGCTGCACGGGGGAAAGACGCGGCCATCTGCTTCTGGAAACGTCAGAGCCTTAGAAACCTAGTGGGGCAGTTCTGCTCTATCCTATAGGGTGGCCATGAGTAGGAATTGACGTGATGGCAATGGGTTTTGGAATCTCCACTGAAGTAAATACATCAAAACAGCAAGTATCTATGAGTGATGGAGTTAAGGGGAACTTAAGTTCAATCTCCTACTTTTATCCAACTCATTCTTCTTGTTAAAGAAGTGAGACTGTTTTTAAATTTCATGTATCCATTTTTTTGCCACTAAGAATATACTATGGATTGCTGAGTCAAAGGGTACATGCAGTTTTAATTTTAAAATTAAAACTTTTAATTTTAAAAGTTTTGATCAGGTTCTTCTCTGGAAAGTATAATTACTCAAATTTGAGTATTTCTTTATTTTGGTAAAGCTTTTTTTTCAGTTGAAATAAAATTTATATACAGTAAAATAGGACAGTTTTTTTTTTTTTTTAAGCAAGAGTGAGGTTTTCTTTACTTGATTTTGCAAAAATCGGATGTTCAACCCAGTAGACACCAGCAGACACCCCGCATGGCCGGCTCAAAAATAGTTTTATTCCCCTGACTTGAAAAAGCCCCTCCTTCAGTTCCACAACCTACCCCAAATGGTACCCATAGTATTAATGACTGCATTCTCATTTAAAGTTCCTAGTCCTAGAACAGATTTCTTTTTCCCTCTCCCCCAATTCATCCTGCTTACATACCCCTGGGTATGATTCAACAACCTATGTCTGATCTAGCAATCTCATGAGCCCTTTATTCCTGAAGATGGACCATCTTGAGAATTTCTCAGAAATCCTCCCCTTTTCTCTTTATACTTATTGGTCCCATCTTTATTTATTCTTCTTAAATCTTCATGATGTGTATCATTTCTGGATATCCCTAAGAGTAGAACTAACTATGCCTAAAATAGGCATGTTTTAATGAACAAATACTGCTTTACATAAAGAAAGGAATATAAAATATACTCAAAGATATTTTAGAAGCCAAGTTCATGTCAGTCCTTTTATGGTTAAGAAAAGAAAGGAAAAATAGGCATTTCTTGAATCTACCTGTTGTTGTTGTTCTTAGGTGCCATCAAGTGGGTTACCACTCATAGTGACTCTATGTACAGCAGAACACTGTCTGGGTCCTGAACCATGCTCACAGTTGTTACTATATTCAAGTCTATTATTGCAGCCACTGTGCCAATCCGTTCGATTGGAAATCTTCCTTTTTTTTTTTTTTTTTTTTACTGACCCTCTGCTTTACCAAACATAATGTCCTTTTTTTTTTTAATTTAATGTTTTTATTTTGGATTGAGTGAAAGTTTACAGGGCACATCATCAGCTTCACATTCAACCATTCATATAGCTTGTTTCATTACATTGATTATTATCCCCTCCATATATCATCAGTTAACAGTGTTTCTCTCTATCCTCTTTAGCTTTTTTTTTGGATGGGGGGGTGGACTTGCCTTTTTGGAATTTACAGTCTCGGCTTTTAGGGAAGGTTTTTTACATTTGTCTGTGGATATCCAGGGCTCATGTATGAGATTACTAACAAGCATTACTGAATAATCAGATGAGGGACAGTTTGCTATGTCTACTAGGTGGCTAGAGTCTGATCCTCAGAGCCTATGGTTTGGACGGTCAACAACGCTTGGGCCCACAGGGGCTTGGCCTCCTGACCGGGTCTGCACTGTCTGCATCTGAATCCTCCTTATTTATTGATTGTTTAAGGGACGCTGCCTGTCTTAGGCGGTCAGTGCGAATTCCTCAGTCTTACCAGTCATTGAAACTCATTGCAGCATGGCAATGGCTCTGTCTTAAGTAGCCGAGGTTCCACGTGATCCTTACCCGTCTCTGGCCACACGTCCAGCATAAACAGCCATCCTCCGAGGAAGACAGGGAGGGAGGAGATCGGCTGGGGACCCCATGCGCCAGATGTTGCCGGCCCACCACCTGCTCTAAGGTGACCAAGCAGGATCACTATGCTGAGGTTCAGTCAAGTTCTTAGGGGCATAATGTCCTTCTCCAAGGACTGTTCCCTCCTGATGACATGTCCAACATACGTGAGACAGTCTCACCAACATCACTTCTAAGGAGCATCCTGGACTGTACTTCTTCCAAGACCAAGATTTGTTTGTTCTTTTGGCATTCCATCGTACTTTCTATATTCTTTGCCAATATCATAATTCACAGGCATCAATTCTTCAGTTTTCCTTCATCATCCGGCTTTTGCATACATATGAGCTGGTTGAAAATACCAGGTTTGGATCCGGCGCAGCTTAGTTCACAAGGTGGCATATTTGCTTTTTAACACATTAAAAAGGTCTTTTGCAGTAGATTTGCCCGATGCAGTATGTCATTTGATTTCTTGCCTGCTGCTTTCATACCTTGAGTGTGGATTCATGTAAAATGAAGTCCTTGACAACATCAATCTTTTCTCCAATTAGTAGTGGTAGTGGTTATGTGCTGGGAGTCAGTTCCAACTCATAGCGACCCTTTATAGGGTTTCCAAGGCTATAAATCTTTATGAGATTAGAAAGCTTCATCTTTCTCCTGTGGAACAGCTGGTAGTTTCGAACTGCTGACCTAGAGATTAGCAGTCTGACTCATAACCACTACACTACCAGGTCCTTAAAAATATTTGTTAAATCAGCCAAGTACCTTGATTGAAGGAACAAAGAAAGAGGCAGAGTTGGGACTACAAGTCAGGTCTCCTGACGCCAGTCTACACAACTCCTCTACTTACTGCTACCTTCTTCACATGCCCCATAGCTTATATCAATTTAAGTTTTATTTTATCACATTCAAAGAGGATCATGAGGGAAAGCATTTGGAGATTTGTCCATAGAACTTTCAGAGACTTTGTGAGTTACTGTTCAATACCGTTTAGTGAGAAAATAAAGAGATCATGCCAAAGCAATGGAAAAAGCTGAGCTTCATCTTTTTTCTCCAGCTTAATAAGACTCTCTGTATTATTTACATTGTTGCTAGTACCAAACCCACTTTGGTCCTGAAGTTGTTAAAGCATCAGCTTATGATTAATTAGTTTAGCATTACAATGTAAACCTGCTGATCCCACCTTGAAACATATGGACACTGGGATAGTAACATCTGGAGTAAGAACTGTCCATGCTTGAAACAATACTACAATAGTTATGAGATGTGATGAGTTCTAAATGAAACCTCCGACTTCTGCCTCCTAAAAACCACAGGGTGCCCTCTGGGGGGGCCAAATAGGGCATCTGATGGATGACTATCTGGTCAGGTTTGGCCAAACAGTAGGTCAAACCATGTGGAAGCCATCTGTCACTGTCAGGCATAGAGGAAAGGAGGCTGAAGCAGCCCCAGTGCTCAGCAAAGATAACATTGGCCCGTGAATCCCTCTGTCCCTCTGGCCTGGCTTGCTGTAGCAATGCTTCCTCCAGCAATTGCTTTACAAACCATTAAGCAGCCCTGAAAACAAGAGTCGGGCCATATGTCTGATGGCACGGGAAACCCAAGAGCAGGTTTACAAAGAAGTGAAGCTCTTCTCCCTCCTTTCTCAGTGCTGAGTGAAACTTCCTTGGATGAGTGAGCGTGTTCATGTGAGGAAGTGTTGCAGGACTGATATAGTGAGGAGAGACGGGTGCAGCTGGGATCAGATTCAGGGACACACTGGGATAATGACTGGGACAATGCTGCTTTTCTGGGTTAGGACCCAGTAGTTTCAGGCTACTTTTAAGGATGCAATTAGAGGCTATTAGACTTAAGGGAAATGTTTGTGGAAAAAATCCATTATCCTTTAATTCCATTTCCCATGAACATTTTAAAGCCCCTTTTCACATTGACAAGTATTTTATCCCATAGTCCTTTCTCTTGTAGGGCCTTACTACTCAAACCATGGTCTATGGCATCAGCAGTCCCTAAAGTCCTGGTGTAGTGTTGTGGGTTAATGTGCTGGACAACAAAGTCAGTATGAAACCTCAAGGTCGGTGGTTCAAGCTCACCAATTGCTCCTAAGAAATCCTATACCAGGGTCACTATGAGTCGGAATTGATTTGACAGCACATAACAACAACAATAACAATAAGCTAGTTAGAAATGCAGATCCCCAGATCATTCCTGATTTTGTAAATAAAAATTTTTATTTTAATGTAATGCGCTGAACAGCAAGGTTGATTTGAACCAGCCGCTCCTCAGAAACCCTATACAGGGTCGTTAATGAGTCAGAAACCACTTGATGGCACTTAACAACAATATAGTAGGGAACAAGGAACCTTGTAGTGTAGAGGGTTATGAGTTGAAGTGCTGAGAGTTCAGTAGTTCAAATCTACCAGTTGGCTCCCACAGGAGAAAGATGAGGCTTTCTGCTCCTGTAAAGACTTACAGTCTCAGAAACCATATATAGGGTAGCTATGAGTTGGGAACAACTCGATGGTACACAAGCACCACCACCTAGTAGGGAACTCTGATGAACTGCGCTGAATACAGAGAACCACCTCTTCTAGCACACCTAGAAGTGCTAGAAAACAATATAACTCAATCATGACATGGTGCCAAAGGCTGGGCCCAAAATGCATGATCATGTTTCATTCTTACAGCCATCCTAGAAAGGGAGTATTATCCCCCATTTAAAGATGAGGTGAGGCTCTGAGAAATTTAAATAACGTGCCTAAGATCACAAAGCTAGGAAGGAACTACAGAGCCATAGTGAGCATCCCGTGCCCTTGCTCTTACCCACCAGGCTGTTCTATTTGCCAAAAATGTGACAGCAGTTGGGTTGGCCAAGGATGCCCCTCAAGAGGGGAGATGATAGAGAGCAATGTTTCCCAAACAAACAAAATTTCATCTCAGAGAAACAGAGGACCAGAAGAAATGATTCAACAGAAAATTTCTCAACCTCTCTGAAGTCTCCTCCCTGGGGTCCTGAACTTGTCCTTGTAATTATTAGAAGATCCCAGCTCCAGAATGGGCAGGAGACTAGCAGGTGGACTTCTCTTTACATAGCTCTCCTTCCAGCAATAATTTCCACATGCAAACGCAGGACCCGCCACCCTGGGAACAGGGCCCTGGTTCCACAGAACACACGGAAGTTCAGAAAGAAGGCAACACTTTTCCCTTTTCATTGATATCTTTTTTTATTGCTCGAGTCTTATCTCTGTTATCCTATGCATTAATTCAACCATTCATTCAATCACTGTATGAGTAAGGTACAAGACCGAACAAAGTTCCTACACTCACAGAGCATACATTTTAGTAGAAGAGTCAGACAATAATGAACAAAAGGGAGTCCTGGTGTGGCTCTGTAGGGTAAGCACAGGCCTGAGAGGTCAGTTTGAACTACAAGGTCAGTGGTTCAAACTCACCAGCCTTGGAAACCCTATACTGGCTTGCTATGAGTCAGAACCAACTCAACAGTACTTAACAATAGCATAGAAATAAGTAGGACTCCTGGTGTGGCACTGTAGGATCAGCACTGGACTGCGAACCACTAAGTCGGCAGTTCAACCCCACCAGTTGCTCCTCAGAAACCCTACACAGGGTCGCTATGAGTCAGAATCGACTTGACAGAACTTAACAACAACAACATGGAAATAAGTACTGTATGTATAATCTAGTTGGGAAAAGGAGAGAGTATAATGGGGCTGGAGGGTCAGGGCAGGCTTCTATAGGAGGTAACACCTGCACTTAACCCTGAATGAAGTGACTGAGTGAATCACTTGAAAAGAGAGGTTCCAAGTAGAGGGAGTAGTGAGGAAAAGGCCACAGGCAGCAATGAAGTTCATGAGGTCAAGAAATGGGAAGAACCCCAGGGTGATTGGAGGAGGTGTCTAGGATCAGAGAAGTACCTTGAAGTCGACCATGTAGACTCTGGTAAGCCATGTTAAGTTTCATGGGAAGGGACCTCAGACTTTAATCTTAGAGGGATAGCACGACATCCAAGGGTTTTGAACAAAGAAGTAAAATAATGTGATTCACCACAAATTTTGGCAGGATCACTTGGGCTGTTGTGTCTAGAATGGACTGTAGAGGAGTAAAGGTCGAAACAGGGATATCAGGTAGGTGCTGCTGCAACAGTCCAGGTAGGAGATGATACTAGAGGGGGTGAGAAGTGGCCAGCTTCTGAAGGACTCACTGATGGAAATCTTTTAGCTCTTCCTCATTTTCTGGTCTCTGGATGTGTTATGAGTGCTGACCTCTGTTTTGTGTAGTACTGCCTCCTTCCGGTCTATAAACCTGGTCATGATTTCTCACCTTTCAAATTTCCTGATTTATAAAAGCCTTGCCTATACATCCTTGATCATTCTCAGTCTTTCATTTGCCACTTCTGTCCTGCCACCAACCATGCCCTAGAGTAACTTACGCAACAACACCATGCTTATTATTATCAATACTTTGTATCAGTGCTGTGCGTTAGAGTGTAAGCCCTCCCATGCACATTATCTCATCTGACGCACTAGGTTTCATGGGCCATTTCATGCCTTTCATTCGGATCCAGGAGACCTCAAAGAAGAGGACTGAGTCAGCTTTGGCTGAATTTCAGACCTATTAACTCCTTGGCAGATGCAGCCTGACAGAGAGCAGGCAAAGGCTATACTGGAGTCTGGGTATGTGTGTGGATAAACTAGGGGGTAAATATTAAACATGCACAGCAAAGAACCCGAAGGCAAGGAAGGTGCTGAGAGAGCCCCAGATAGCAAAGGACCAAAGAAAAGAGGTACCAGAGCTGTGGTATCTTAAAATTAACAGGAAACCACTTACAAAATACTCTTACGCTCACTATCTATATTTTTAACAGCTTTATTAAGATATAGTTCACATACCAGACAATTTTCCTATGTAAGTATATAAATACATTCGTTTTAAATATATCAATACTGAGCACACTGGTTCTAACTCACCAGTCACTCCTCGGAAACCCTATACAAGATATTTCATATTTGTCTATTCAATTGCTTTGTCCATTTTTAACTAGGTGATTTTGGTTTTTATTGTTGAGTTTTAAGAGTTATTTATATATTCTTAGTATAAATCATCTATCAGAAATATGATTTCAAATCATTTCTGCCATTGTCTGTAGTGTCTTTTTCTTATCACTTGTCCTACTGTGGTAGCTTGTGTGTTGCTAGGATACTGGTAGCTTTGGCACCAGTATTTAAAATACCAGTAGGGTCACCCATGGTAGACAGGTTTCAGTGGAGCTTCCAGACCAAGACTAGAAAAAAGGACATGGGATTGACTTCTAAAAAAAATGGCCTGTTAAAACTTTATGAACAGCAGAGGAACATGGTCTGATAGCCACCACTCATCTGTCAGTCTGTTGTACTGTGGTGGCTTATGTGTTGCTGTGATGCTGGAAGCTATGCCACAGGTATTTTAAATACCCACAGGGTGCACTCATGGTGGACAAGTTTCAATCAGCTGAGCTTCCAGACTAAGACAGACTGGGAAGAAAGAGACTACTTCTAAAGGTTTAGTCACTGAAAACCTTATAAATAACAGTGGAACTCTGTCAGAAAGCTCCAGAACATTGAATATTGAAACATGATGAACAGCACCAGAATATTATCAGATACAATGACAGAAGATGGGACCCTCAGGTTGGAAGGCACTCAATTCAAGAGATTGTCAAAGACTTCATTTTGCTTGGATCCACTATCAACACTAATGTAAATAGCAGTCAAGAAATCAAATAACATATTTCATTAGCAAATCTGCTCCAAAAGACCTCTTTAAAGTGTTGAAGAGTTGCCTCCTCAAAGTAGAGTTGACTGTGATGATGTGAATAGAGTAAAGATTTTGGGACCTTTATTTGCTGATGGGGCAAAGCTCAAAATGAAGAGAAACAGCTGTAAACATCCATTAATAAATGGAACACGGAATGTACAAAGTATGAAACTAGAAAAATTGGAAGCTGTCAAAAATGAAATGGAATGCATAAAGATTAATATCCTAGGCATTAGTGAGTTGAAATGAATTGAAATTGGCCATTTTGAAACCGACAATCACATAGTTTACTATGCTGGGGATGACAAATTGAAGAGGAACAGTATCCCATTTATCATCAAAAAGAACATTTCAAAATCTATCTTGATATATAAAGCTGTCTGTGATAGGATACTATCCATGTGCTTATCAGGAAGACCAGTTAATACCATTATTACTCAAATTTATGCACCAACCACTAACAATGATAATGATAAAATCAAAGAATTCTACCAAGTTCTTCAGTCTGAAATTTATCAAACATACAATCAAAATGTATTGATAACTTCTAGTGACTTGGATGCAAAAGTTGGAAACAAAGAGGAAAAATCAGTAGTTGGAAATATGGTCTTGGTTATAGAAACGATGCTAGCGAATTGCATAACAGAATATTACAAGACCAATGACTTATTCATTGCAAATACTTTTCTTAATCAACATAAAAGATGACTATACACATGGACCTCACCAGATGGAATAAACAGAAATAAAATTGACTACAAATGTGTAAAGAGGCATATTATGAGCCAAAACCAAGCCAGGGACAGAATGTGGTACAGGTCATCAATTACCCTTATCCAAGTTCAGGCTAAAGCGGAAGAAATTGAAAACAAGTCCAAGAGAGCCACAATTTGACCTTGCACATATCCCATATGAATTTAGAGGTAATCTCAAGAACAGATTTGATGCATGAGTCTCTAATAACCGAAGATAGGAAGAGTTGTGGGATGACATCAAGAAGATCATATAAGAGGAAAGCAAAAGGTTATTAAGACAACAAGAAAAGAAGAAAAGAGCAAAATGAATGTCCGAAGAGACTCTGAAAGTTGCTCTCCAGCACAGAGATGCTAAGGCAAATGGAAGAAACATGGAAATAAAAGACCTGAACAGAAATTTTCAAAGGGCAACTGGTGAAAACAAAGTCAAGTATAATGAAATGTACAAATACCTGGAGTTAGAAAACCAAAAGGGAAGAAAATGCTCAGCAATGTTCAAACTGAAAAAAACTGAAGAAAAAAATTCAAGCCTCAACTTGAAATATTGAGGGATTCTATGAAGGATATTGAAGGATGAAGAAAGTATAAAAAGAAGATGGAAGGAATACACAGAGTTACTGTACCATGTTGTACGATGTTCAACCATATAAAGAGATAGCATATAATCAAGAACCTGTCGTATACTGAAGGAAGATGTCCAAGTTGCACTGAAGCCATTGGAAAAAGAACAAGGCTCTAGGAACTGATGGAATACAAACTGAAATCTTTCAACAAACTGAGGCAGCATAGAAGGCACTCACTCACCTCTGCCAAGAAATTTGGAAGATAGCTATCTGGCCAACTGATGGGAAGAGATCCATATTTGTGTCCACTCCAAAGAGAGGTGATTCAATGTGGAAATCATTGGGCAAAATCATTAATATTGCATGCAAGTAAGATTTTGCTAAAGATCATTTAAAAATAACTGCAACAGTACATTGAAAGAGAGAGGCTCAAGTCATAGTCAGACGAGGAGGTAGAATGAGGGTTATCATTGTGGATGTTTACCTGTGTTTACTGACTGTGCAAAGGCTCTCAACTGTGTGGATCATGACAATCTATGGATACTATTACAGAGAATGAGTATTCTGGAGACACTTAATTGTGCTCCTGAGGAACCTGCACATAAACCAAGAGGCTGTCATTTGAAAAGAATGAATGGTTTAAAATCAGGAAAGGTGTGCACCAGGGTTTATTCTTTCACCGTACTTATTCAATACATATGGTGAGAAAATAATCTGAGCAGCTGAATTATATGAAGAAGAACATGACATTAGGGTTGGAGGCAGACTCATTAATAGCCTGCAGTATGCCAATGATACAACCTTACTTGCTGAAAGCAAAGAGGACTTAAAATACTTACTGATGAATATCATAGACCCCAGTCTTCAGTATGATTTGCAGTTCAATGTAAAAAACAAACAAAAAACAAACCTCACCACTAGATCAATAAAAAACATCATGATAAATGAAGAAAAAAATGAAATTATCAAAGACTTCATTATTCTTGGATCCACTATCAACACTAATGTAAATAGCAGTCTAGAAATCAAATGACATATTCCATTAGCAAATCTGCTACAAAAGAGCAAAGATGTCAGATTGAGGACTAAGGTGCGCCTTACCCACGCCATGACATTTTCAATAGCTTCGTATACATGTGAAAGCTGGACAGTGAATAAGGAAGACTGCAGAAGACTGATGCATTTGCATTATGGTGTTGGAGAAATATTAAAAGTACCATGGACTGCTAGAAAAACAAACAAATCTATGTTGGAAGAAGTACAGTTAGAATGTTCCTTAGAGCCAAGATGGAAAGACTCTGCGTCTCATACTTTGGGCATACTATCAGGAGAACTCAGTCCCTGGAGAAGTACATCATGCTTGGTAAAGTGGAGATTGAACATAAAAGAGGGAGCCCCCGTTGAGATAGAGTGGCACCATGGTAGTAGTAATGTGCACAAACTTGACCATGGGCAGTAGTTATTTTTTATGTTGTGCATAAAGTTGCTATGAGTCAAAACCATCTTGATAGCACCTAAAAACAACATCATCTGATATAGTGCAGGGAGATGAGTCCCTCATGTTGGTTCTTAAAATACAACTTGGAAGGAACTGCCTCCCCAAAAGAGGATTGACATGGATGGTGTAAAGCTTTCAGGACCTTCATTTGCTGATGTTTTCTGACTCAAAATGAAAAGAAACAGATGTTTATTTGTCAATAAAGCACAAGTAAACATCTTTCTGCAAACAACCATTGGCAATTGGAACCTGGAATGTACAAAGTATGAATCTAGGAAATTTGGAAATTGTCAAAAAATGAAATTGGAATACTTGAAGATAGATATCCTAGGCATAACTGAGGTGAAATGCACTGGTATGGACCATTTTGAATCCAACAATCACATGGTCTATTATGCCAGGAATGACAAATTGAAGAGGACTGGCACCACCTTCACTATCAAAAAGAACATTTCAATATCTCTCCTAAAGAACGTGGTAATCTATGATGGATGATATCCATACACCTACAAGGAAGGCTAATTAATATGAACATTTTTATCAACTTCTACACTCTAAAATTGATCAAACATGTAATAAAGATACATTTATAATTGCTGGTGATTGGAATATGAAATTTGGAAACAAAGAAGAATCCGTAGTTGCAAAATATGGCCTAGTGATACAAGCACACCAGAGTTCACATGATAAAATTTTGTAAGACCAAAAGACTCTTCATTAGAGCTACCTTGTTTCACCAACATAAATGGTAACTAGATACACGGACTTCACTGACTGGAAAACACAGGAGTCAAATCTACACTTGCAGAAAGAGATGAAGAAGAAGCTCATCAGTCAGAAGAAGGCCAGGGGCTGAGCATGGCACAGACTGTCAATTGCTCATATGTAAATTCAGATTGAAGCTTAAGAGAATTATAACAAGGTTGGCATCATTGAGTTGGTCCAACTCATAGAGACCCTATGTACAACAGCATGAAACACTGCCCACTTCTGTGCCACCCTCAAAATCAATGTTAATGTTTGAACCCATTGTTGCAGCCACTGTATCAATCTATCTCACCGAAGGTCTTCCTCTTTTTTACGGACCCTCTACCAGGCATGATATCCATCTCCAGGGACTGGTCCATGTGAGATCAAGTCTTACCATCCTTGCTTCTACAGTGTATTCTGGCTGTACTTCTTCCAAGACAGATTTGTTTGTTCTTCTGGCAGTCAACGTATATTCAATATTTTTCACCAACATTATAATTCAAATACAGTAATTCTTCCTGAACTATTGTCTGGTTTTCACAGGCATTATGAGGTGATTGAAAATACCAAATCTTGGGTCTCCAACTATTATTATTAAAATCCTTTCAGCAATACCCCATTCCACCTCCACTCCCTCTTACCTCTGGTAAACACTAGTAAACTTTCGTCTCTTTATACTTGCCTGTTCTATATTATTTCATGTAAGTGGGGTCAAATAGCATTTGTCCTTTTGTGACTGACATTTCAATCAGCACCCACTTATATTTGTAAATTTTCTTATTCTCTCTTAATTTCTCAGTTTTTGCTTTATGTACTGTAGTGTTCTTTTTCAGGTTTATATATGTTTACAATTCTTAATATCTTTTTGATAAATTGACCCTTTTATCATTTTTAAATGGCCCTCTTATTTCTAGAAGCACTTTTTTTTTTTTTAAGTCTTTTTTCTGATACTTTCTTGTGGTTGCTTCTCACATGATATATCTTTTCCCATTTATTTGTGTGTCTTTGTATTTATTCATATTTTTTAAATCTAAAGCGTGACTTTGTAGACAGCATATAGTAGGATCTTCTTGTTGTTTTTTGAAAAATCTTCCCTAACAATTCTGCCTTACAGTTGGATTAAGTCTCTTCACATTTAATGTCATTATTGATATAATTGGATTACATCTGCCATTTTACTTTCTATATACTGCATGTTTTTCTGCTCTTTTTCTCTTTTATAGCTTTCATTTTCATTAAGTGAATATTTTCTAATGTAACATGTTGCATTCCTTAAGATTTTTTTTACTACAGTTTCTGGGTTATTTCCTTTT
>NW_006408648.1:3923429-3925104 GCF_000296735.1 Chrysochloris asiatica | reverse complement strand
TTCATTAAGTGTTCAATAGCATTTACAGTATTTAAAATATTGTGAGAATTACCAAAATGTGACATATAAACATGAAGTGAGCATGTACTATTGAAAAATGGCTTGATGCAGGGTTGCCACAAACCTTCAAATTGTTAAAGTAATTTTTTTTTTCCCAAAAAGGAACAACTGTGGAGCACCATAAAATGAGATATATCTACACATATTACATCTATCAATGTTACAAATCAACAATAAATTGTTATAATGATCACTTTACATATAACTTCTTTTAAAGAAGTTGGAGAAGAAAGACTACAAAGTACACATGCATTTATAGCTTTTTTATGTGAATCTTAAAATTTCTGGATCTCTTTGTTTCTGGGAATTTACATTATCATCCAGAGTCTTTTCTTTAGCTCAATATAGCATCGTTCCCACTGATCGCCTTTGTTGTTACTGTCAAGTGTGTTATAGATTTAATGATACATCATACAGTATGGTTTTATACAATTGCCTTTTACATAAGAGAAGAAAAGAGTATAATACGCATTAATACTGTCTTTTATAGTTACATAACTATCTTTCCTGGTGTTCTTTGTTTTTTCATATGGATTCTAATTACTATCTGGGGTCACTTACTTTCAGCCTGAAGAAACTTCCTCTAGTATTTCTTGTAAGATGGATCTGTTAGCAACACAGTCTCTCAGTCTTATTTATTGAGGGATTTAGTTTTCCTTCATTTTTGAAAGATAACTTTACCAGATATAGGATTTATGGTCGACAGTCTTACTTTGCACTTTGAATATATGATCCCATTGCCTCCTACCCTCCATTGTTTCTGCTGAGAAGTCAAGCAAATCTTGCTAGGCTTTCCTTGTAAGTGATGAATTGTTTATCTCTAGGCATTTTTACGATTTGTCTGTTTGTGGATTTCTTTGTTGTTTTTCCCACCTTAGAGTTCACTGAACTTGCTGGTGTATATTCGTACCATTGTATCTCTGCTGGTGTATATTCATACAGTTATATCTATGCTCTTTTCAAATAATTTGGCAAGTTTCAACCATTATTTCTTCAAATGCATTTCTGTTCCTTTCTCTCTTTTGGTAGTGCCATTACACCTATGTTAGCACAAGTACCAGTGTCTCACATTTCTCTGAGGCTCTGTTCATTTTTCCTTATTTTTTCTCGTTGTCTCTGTTCCTTAAATTGTACAGTGTCTACCACAGTGTCTTCAAGTTTGCTATTCTTCTTTCTGCCAATTCACATCTACTGTTGATCAACTCCAGTGAATTTTTCATCTCAGTTATTATACTTTTCAACTCCCGAATTTTCATTTGGTTCTTGTGTTGTTGTTGTTAAAACAGACAATTTACATTTCAGATAAAATGTTATAGCAACTCTGTGTACTGGACTTACCTCCTCCATGGCCTAGTAGTATTATTTGAATGCTTATTTGTTTTGTGACTGGCTGGTTTAGTTTAATGAAGTCTGGTGGAGTCCTGGTATGATGCTGTAGGATAAGCACTTGACTGCTAATTGCAAGGCTGGCAGTTCAAACTCACCAGCCACTCCTAGGAAACCCTATACAGGTTCACTGAGTCAGAACCAACTCAACAACATTAAACAGCAACAGATTGGGTCCTGGTGGCATAGTGCGGTACTCGGGCTGCTAACAGTAAGGCTAGCAGTTTAG
>NW_006408648.1:3917257-3922564 GCF_000296735.1 Chrysochloris asiatica | reverse complement strand
GTTTACTATATTGGAATGACAAACTGAAGAGGAATGGCATCGCATATATCATCAAAAAGATTTCAAGATCTATATTGAAGCATAATGCTGTCTGTGATAGGATAATATCCATATGTCTACAGGGAAGACTGGACTCCTGGTGTGGTGCTGCAGGTTAATGGGTTAATACACTCAACTGCAATGTCAGTTTGAACCACAGGGTGAGCAGTTCAAGCTTAACAGGTGCTCCTCGGAAACCCTACAGGGTCACTATGAGTTGGAACCAATTCAACAGCACTCAACAACAACAACAATGAAGAAGACCTGCAGTCTTGGTGTAGTGCTATACTATAAGCACTGGATTGCAAAGTTGTTTGAACTACAAGGTTGGTGGTTCAAACTCACCAATTGCTCCTCAGAAACTCTATACAGGGTCACTATGAGTAGGAACCAACTCAATGGCACTTAACAACATCAACAAGGAAGACCAGTTAATGTCACTATTATTAAAATTTACACACCAATCACTAAAGCCAGTGATGATGAAATTAAAGAATTCTATCAACTTCTTCAGTCTGAAATTGTTCAGATATACAATTAAGATGTATTGATGATTATTGGTGATTGGAATGCAAAGGTTGGAAACAAAGAAATAATCAGTAGTTGAAAAACATGCCTTAGTTATATAAATAATGCTAGAGAATGCATGATAGGATTTTGTAACAAGACCAATGACTTGTTCATTGCAAATACCTTTTTAAAACAATATAAAAGACAACTGACTATACATATGGACCTTGCCAGAAGGAATATACAGAAATGAAATTGACTACATCTGTGGAAAGAGATGGTAAAAAAAGTTCCATATTATCAGCCAAAATCAGACCAGGGACAAACTATGGAACATCAATTGCTCAAATATAAGTTCAGGTTGAAGCTGAAGAAAATGAAAACAAGTTCATGATAGCTAACATATAACCTTGAACATATCTCACATGAATTTAGAGATCATCTCAACAGATTTCATGTATTAAATATTAATGACTGAAAACAAGAAGAGTTGTGGGATGACATCAAGAATATCATACAGGAAGAACGCAAAAGATCACTAAGAAGACAAAAAAGAAGGAACAGACCAAAATGGATGTCAGAAGAGACTCTGAAATTTGTTCTCCAGCATAGAGATGATATAGTAAATGGAAGAAATGAAGAGGTAAAAAGAGAGGAACAGAAAATTTCAAAGGGCAACTGGAAAAGACAAATTCAAGAATTATATAAAATGTGCAAAGACCTGGGGTTAAAAAACCAAAAGGGAAAAACCCATTCAGTGTTTCTCAAGTTGAAAGAATTGAAGAGAAAATTTAAGCCTAGATTTTAAAAACTAGAGGATTCTATGCTAACATTATTGAATGATGCAGAAAGCACCAACAGATGGAAGGAATACACAGAGACACTATACTAAAAAGAAATGGTGGGTGTTCAATCATTTCAAGAGTTAGCATCTGACCAAGAGCCAAGGATACTGAAGGAAGAAGTTCAAGGTGCACTGAAGGCATTAGCAAAGAATAAGGCTCTGGGAATTGGGGGAATACAAATGGAAATCTTTCAATAAATTGATGCCATACTGGAGACATTCACTCATTTATTCCTGCTCAATTGTTTGGAAGAGATTCATATTTGTGTCTATTTCAAAGAGAGGTAACTCAATGGTATGAGGAAATCACTAGACAATATCATTAATATAACATACAAGTAAATTTTTACTTGCATGTACTATGGTGGTGCTTCATCCAAGGTTGCACCTCCATCCTATAAGTAGGAACTGGGAGGAAGATAAGAACTACCACCTCTTGACTTAGCCTCAGCAGTTCCTGGAAGTTGGTTGCAGCAACAGGTAGCTGGGGGTGGGATGCAAACTGCATATTTATTGCCATTTCTTGGAACCTGGTGGGTAGAGAGGCACATGAGCAGGGCTAACCAGTTTGGAGTGGAGTTTCTTTCTGTCTCGCTGAGTGAGGAAGAGGAAGGGAGGGAATTCTTACCGACTTTTAGTACAATTTCTTAAAAAAAATGTTTCCTCATTGACTGTATGCCCTCAGAACCATTTTCAGATATCCTAAATAGTTGTTGTTGTTGTTTTAAAAAAGAATTTTCATCAGTGTCATTGGGAAGCAGGTCTGTGGAGCCCTCACAGAAACAAATCATAAGTGGACTGTCTTTCTGAGCTTTGAAGCTGTATTTGAAAGACTAACTGTTTTACATTTGTAGATATCCACAGAGAACACTTTTACGTGCTTATTTCTTACTAGGAGTGCTGGCACGGTTGTAGGATAAACACTGGACTGCTAACCACAAGGTCGGGCAGTTCAAGCCCACCAGCTGCTCCACTGGAGAAAGATGACACTTTCTGCTCCCACAAAGACTTACAACCATGGAAACTCTATACAGGATCGCTGTGAGTCAGAACTGACTCAATGGTATGCAACAACATTATTTACCAAGCAACTTACTAAAAATGCTGATTCCTGGGGATTATACATCTAGAGATTATGATTTCTTGGGGCTGGGGCTGAAAGCAAATGAAATTTGCATGCTAAGCAAACTCCTTGCAGAATTCTTTTGGGAGAAAAAAATCTACTAAAGAGATGAACACATATAAGATAAGACCAGCCTCTTCATTTATTCACAGGGTTTAGGTTTACTATGTGATATTGTAGCTATGGCCATTTTACATTGTGTGTTTTCTACCAACATTGAGAACGAGTGTCATTCTAGGAAGTGCTGTCTGTTTGAAGGTGGGAGATAACTGTAGACTCATGTTTCTGGGACTACCTAGAATCAAAGAGGATAGAAGACCCCAAAGGAAGGCTGCTAAGATTTGGTCAAGAGACTACCTGTCTCAGAATCTTTCTCTCTCTTGAACCAGGTCTGACTTCTCCTTAGTGGGTTACCATTTGTGACTTTCCCTCCAAACAAAGAAAGCACATCACAGGCTTTGCTGCAATCAGTCTGATTTGCACATCAGCAAGTGGCAATATGTGACTTTAGTCAAAGTAGGGCTTTGAACTTGTTTGAACCAGTTCAGTCATGGCCGAGGAAGCAAAATTAGAACAGATTTGAATTTCTAAAATTAGGTGGGAGTAGAATGACAACCAGAATGGGAAAAATTATGGGTTAAAGTCCTGGAATAGGAGACTCAGAAGGGGTGTAGTGAGCTCGTTTAGAGCCTGGTGAGGGACTTTAGATTATTGTCAGGGTTGTGGAGTGGTAACACACACTCAAAGGATGCAGCTGGCCACCATTTTTTAGCCAGGCACCACTGTTTCTTACTGTGCCATTCAAGAGATTTGGTTACTATGCAAAACACACACTGCCCTTGTTTTCTAAGGAGATCAAGTTTCTAGCAGGGCACTGATGTGCAATTTTTCCCATTTCGATCATTGCTCTGGTTTACCCACGTTTTACAAATTCAGGTCTATTCCAGTTTCACTTTGTTAGCTGAGGCTGAACCAGGAAGAACCAGTTCAAAGCAATGAGTGACAGACTTAATAGAACTAAATCAGCTAGCTATCAAACATGAAGTAGAGAGGAGTCCTACCACTCAGTTGCAGACTGTTACCACTAATGTGAACCTTCACAGTTGTATTAATAGAAAATGAATATCATTTCATATTTGAGAACTGTCAACAGAAACCATTAGCAATTGATATACCTTCCCAAAGAACTGGCTAATTAAAATGATAAAAAATGATGTGGTATGTTTGCATGTACTCTTGTGCCTTTTTCATGAAGAACTAGAAGACGAACAGCTACATGACTTTTGTTACATATTGCAATTCGACCCCAAATTTCCTTCAGATGAGAGAGACACACTCAGAGAGTAGAATTAAAAAAAGAAAAGGATTCAAATCAACTCAGGAAACCTGACTTTCTAAGGCACTGTAAGAAGCTAGAGAATATTTACATACTGGGTTTAGTAGGTGGGTTATTAGTGTTATTGTTACTACTGAAGACCAAAAGAACAGGAGTTTCCAAGTGAGAGTTGCAAAAAAGCATTTTATAACAAAAAAACAAAGAACAACCAATTTTAGCCTTTTTTTTTTTTCATTTACCATACACAACAGCGTAATAAAAATCACGAAATATAAAAATCAATAAAAGATTAAATTTAGGAAATGTATGATTTTTCTTCCATGATTTAATAATATGCAATTCTTTCTTGCTAATGGTCACCTCTAATAGAATAGGGTCTTTAACTAGTGGATAAAACCTGTTGTTTTTGTTAGGTCCCTTCATGTCCATTTGTTAGGTACCTTCACTTGTACAACAGAATGAAACACTGCTTGGTCCTGTTCCATTCTCCTAATTATTGCTACATTTGAGCCCATTGTTGCTGCCTCAGTATAAATCCATCTCGTTGGGAGGGGATGTGTCTTCCTTTTTTGGTGACCTTTCTCTTTACCAAACATGATGACCTTCTCCAAGAACTGTTCCCTCCTAGTAACATGTCCAAACTATGAAAAACAAAGTTTCACCATCGTAGTTTCTATGAAGCATTCTGGCTGTACTTCTTCCAGGACAGATTTGTTTGTTCGTTTGGCAGTCCATGGTACTTTCAATATTCTTCTCCAACAGCATTATATAAATGCATCAATTCTTCTACAAACTTCCTTATACACGGTCCAATTTGACATATATACGAGGTAATTGAAAATTACCATGGCTTGAGTCAAGTGCACCTTAGTACTCAAACTTAGCTCTTTAACGACGTCAAGAGGTCTTTGGCAGCCTATTTGTCTAATGCAATAATATGTTGTTTGATTTTTGACTGTTGTTTCCATGAGGGTTGACTGTGAATCAAAGTAAAATGAAGTGTAACAATTTCAATCTTTTCTTCATTTGGCGTGAAATAACTTACTTATCAACTATGATGATTTTTGTTTTCTTTCCACTGAGGTGTAAGCCATACTGAATTCAGATTGTAGTCTTTGATATTCATCAGTATTTAAAAAACTTCTCCACTTCCAGCAAGCAAGGTTATATCATCTACAAATCACAGGTTGTTAATGAGTCTTCCTTCAATCTTGATGCCATGTTCTCCGTATAATCTATATTCTTGGATTATTTTTTCAGCATACAGATTCAACTGTTGTTGTTGTTGTTAGGTGCCATCGAGTCAGTACTGACTCATAGCGACCTTATGCACAGCAGAACAAAACACCGCCTGATCCTGGGCCAACCTCACTACTGTTGCCACACTTGAGTCCATAGATGCGGCTACTTTGCCAATCCATCATGTTGGGTGGGGTCTTCCTCTTTTTCTCTGAC
>NW_006408648.1:3886757-3915890 GCF_000296735.1 Chrysochloris asiatica | reverse complement strand
TTAAACATTAACCAATTCCTTTTGGTACAGTGACTCTGAGTATTCCTTTCACTTCTCTTGGTGCTTTCTGCATCAGTCAATAATTTGCCCAGAGAATCCCTCAATAGCAAAAGTCAAGGCTTGAATATTTTCTTCAGTTTTCCCAGCTTGAGAAATGCTAAGTGTGTTCTTTTTGGTTTTTTTATTCCAGATCTTTGCACATTTTGTTGTAATACGTGACTTTATCTTCTCGAGCTGATCTTTGAAATTTTCTGTTCAGCTGTTGGACCTCCTCCTTTTTTCCATTTGCTTTAGCATCTCTATGCTGGAGAGCAAGTTTCACTGTTTTCTTCTGACATTCATTTTGACCTTTTCCTTCTTTCTTGTCTTCTTAATGACTTTTTGCTTTCTTCCTGCATGATGTTCTTAATGTCATCCCAAAATTCTTCTGGTCTTCGGTCTTTAGTGTTTAATTTATCAAATCTGTTCTTCAGATGATGTCTAAATTCAGGTGGGATATATTCAAGGTCATATTTTGGCTCTTGTGGACTTGTTTTCGTTTTCTTCAGCTTCAGTTTGAATTTGCATTTGAGTAATTGATGGTCTGTTCCACAGTCTGCCCCTGGCCTTGTTTTGACTGATGATATGGAGCTTTTCCATCATGTCTTTCTGCAGATTTAATAAGTACAGTGAAATGATACAACCCTGATGTACAGCTTTACTGATTTTAAATCTTTCTGTATTCCCTTGTTCTGTCTGAATAACTGCCTCTTATTCTGTTCCTCATAAACACAATTAAGTGTTCCGGAATACTAATTTATTTTCTGCAATGTTGTCTATAGTTTGTCATGATTCACAGAGTCAAAAACCTTTGCATAGTCAGTAAAGCACAGGTAAACATCTTTCTGATACTTTGATTTCAGCCAAGGTCAAGCTTATATCAGCAATGATATCCCTAGTTCCACATCCTCTTCTGAATCCAACCTGAATTTCTGGCAGCTCCATGTTGATGTACTCCTGTAATCGTTTTGAATCATCTTCAGTGATATATTATTTGCAAGTGATATTGTTGACATTGTTTGATGATTTCCACATTCTGTTGTACCACCTTTCTTTGGAATGGGTTCAAATATAGATTTCTTTCAATCAGTTAACCAGGTAACTGTCTTACCAATTTCTTGACATAAGAGTAGTGAGCATCTCTAATGCTGCAAACTGTTGAAACATTTAATGTGGCATTTTGTTAATTCCAGGAGCCTTGTTTTTCACCACTGAAATGCAGCTTGCATTTCTTCCTTCAGTATCATTGGTTCTTTATTATATGCTACCTGTTGAAGTGGTTGAACATCAAAAAATTTTTTTTGGTACAGTACTGTGTATTCCTTACATCTTTTTAGGCTTCCTGCATCATTCAATATTTTGCCCATGTTGGTGTTGTAAAGTGTGTGCTTGACTAAAGCCATGTTTGTTAGTTTTCACCTCATATTCATGCAAAAAGGAACTCTGGTAGTGTAGCGGTTATGAACTGGGCTGTGAACCACAAGGTCAGCAATTTGAAATTACCAGCTGTTCCGCGGGAGAAAGATGAGGCTTTCTGCTCCCATAAAGATTTACAGCCTCGGAAACTCTGTATAGGGTCGCTATGGGTCAGAACCTACTCGACGGCAAATAACAACAACAACAACACTGTGTATTCCTTACATCTTTTTAGGCTTCCTGTATCATTCAATATTTTGCCCATGTTGGTGTTGTGAAGTGCCATTGAGTTGGTTCTGACCCATAGCGACCCTGTATAGGG
The DNA here is from genome assembly GCF_000296735.1 of Chrysochloris asiatica. Taxonomy (NCBI): domain Eukaryota; kingdom Metazoa; phylum Chordata; class Mammalia; order Afrosoricida; family Chrysochloridae; genus Chrysochloris; species Chrysochloris asiatica. The sequence continues at coordinate 3,914,113 of NW_006408648.1, read as the reverse complement.
TTTCCGTGGAGCAGCTGATGAGCTTGAAGCACCGACCTTGCAGTTCAAACGGCTTTGCAGTCTGGTGCATTAATCCACAGTGCCACACCATATTGCAAGTTGACGCTTGAACTTTTTCTTCAGTTTGTTCAGCTGCAGAAATGCTGAGCATGTTCTTCCCTTTTGGTTTTCTAACTTCAAGTCTTTGCACATTTCATTATATTTGACTTTGTCTTCTTGAGTTTCCTTTGAATTTTTCTAGTCAGTTACTTGCTTCCTCATTTCTTCCAGTTGTTTTAGCTTCTCTTTGTGCAAGAGTAAGTTTAAGAGTCTCTTCTGACATATGTTTTGGTCTTTTATTTCTTTCCTGTCTTTTTAGTGACCTTCTGTTTTCTTACTCTATGTTGTTCTTGATGTCATTCCACAACTGGTCTGGTCTTCAGTCATTAGAACCTAATACATCAAATCTGCTCTTGGGATAGTGTCTCAATTCAGTGTCTCACATCTTGGCTCTTGTGGATTTAATTTTCTTCAGCTTCAATATGAACTTGCATAGGAGCAACTGATGGTTTTCTACAATTGGCCTCTAGTCATATTTTGGCTGATGATATTGAGCTTCTTCTCTACTGTCTCTTTTCACAGATGTAGTCGATTTGATTCCTCTGTATCCTATCTGGTGAGGTCTATGTGTATTTATATTATTTTTAAAAGGTATTTGCAATGAATAAGTCATTGGTCTTGCAAAGATCTATCATATGGTCTCCAGTATAATTTGTATCAACATGACCATATTTTCCAACTATTGTTTCTTTCTCTGTTTTCAACCTTTGCATTTCAATCACCAATAATTATCAATATATCTTGATTGTATGTTTTATTGATTTCAGCCTGAAGATGTTGGTGGGGGGTGTTGTTAAATGCCATCGAGTCCTTTCTAACTCATAGTGACCCTGAATAGGGTTTCTGAGGAGCAACTGGAGTTTGAACTGATGAGCTTGTGCTTCACACTCCTTGTGTGATTAGCCTACAGAATTATGTTGGCATAATTCTTCAATTTAATCATTACTGGACTTACGGGTTGGTGCGTAAATTTGAATACTAATGATATTAACTGGTCTTCTTGCAGGCATATGGATATTATCCTAACAGACAGTATTGTACTTTAAGATTTTGAAATTTCTCTTTTTGGCAATGGATACAATGCCATTACTTGACAATTTGTCATTTTGGCATAGTAAACCATATGATTATCAGATTCAAAATGGCAAATACCAGTCCATTTCAGTTAATGCCTAGGATGCTTATCTTTATAAGTTCCATTTCATTTTTGACAACTTCCAATTTTTCTAGGTTCATACTTTGTACATTCCATGTTCCAATTATTACTGGATGTTTACAGTTGTTTCTTCTCATTATCAGAAGTGCCCTATCAGTAAATGGAGGACTCAAAAGCTTTGCTCCATCAATGCCAAAGTTATCTCTACTTTATGGTCTGGCATGGCACTGCAGGATAATGTCTTGTCTGCAAGGTCAATTTAAGACACCAGGGTGGTGGTTCAAATCCACCAGCCATTTCTCAGAAGCCCTATACAGTGTCGCTTTGAGTTGAAACCGACTTGATGGCACTTAACAACAATTACTTTGAGGAGAGTCCGGGTGTGGCACTGTAGGATAAGAACTGGAGTCCTAACTGCAAAGTTTGCAGTTCAACCCAGGAGATGCTCTTGGAAACCCTATATAGGATGCTACGAGTTGTAACCAACTCGATGGCACTTAACAACAACTGCTTTGAGGAGGCAGCTTTTCACCAGTCATATTGAGTACTTTTCAACCTGAGGGGCTCATCTTTTGGCACTATATAAGACAATGTTCTGCTCCTCATAAGGTTTTCAGTGACTAGTCATTCAGAAGTGACAGACCTCTTCTCCTTCCTTACTCTGGAAGCCCCACTAAAACCTGTCCACCACAGGTGACCCTGTTGGTATTTAAAATACTGGTGGCATATCTTCAAGCATCACAGCAACACACAAGCCACTACAGTGCAACAAACTGACAGATGTGTGATGTTGTTATATGTCACTGAGTCGGTTCTGACCCATACAGACCCTGTATAGGGTTTCTGAGGAGTGGCTGGTTGAGTTTGGACCGCACACCTTGTAGTCCAAACCCTCTTTGCAGTCCAATGCATCAACCCACAATGCCACACCAGGACTCCAGATGTGTGATGGTCTAGTATAAAAACTAAACATATACCAAGTTACAAAACAGACAAATTTTAAGTTGGTAATTTTAATTTACAAAATGATGTACCTAGTCTTCTTCCCGCAGCCCCCATCTACCTTGTTCTTCCATCCCCACCCCCCTTATTGTGTATTGCCCTCCCCAACACCCGATGTGTCTATCCCCTAACCTGTGTGCTCTATTGTCCCCACCCTCCCTCCCCTGGTAACCAACAAGGATTTTTCTTTTAGTATAGGTATCTTTTCTTATGCTTTTACAATAATGGTCTTATGCAGTATTTGTCCTTTTGTGAGTGACTAATTTCACTCAGCATAATGTCCTCAAGGTTCATCCATGTTATGCAGTGGCTTGCAGCTTCCTTGTTATTCTTCAAGGTAGCATAATAATACATTGTGGGTATGTTCCAAAGTTTGTTTATCCATTGATTGGCACTTAGGCTGTCTCCATCTTTTTGCTATTGTGAACAGTGCTGTGATAAACATTAGTGTGCATACATCTACGTGTATTCTGATTTGTATTTCCTGTGGATATTTACTAAGTAGAGGAATTACTGGATCATAACGTATTTCTATTTCCAACTTTCTGAGAAAATGCCATACTGTTTTCCAGAGTGGGTGAAACATTTTGTATTCCCATCAGCAATGTGTAGGAGTGACCAAGTGTCTCCACACCCTTGCCAGCATTTATTGTCCTCTGTTTTTTTGAACTTCACTGTTATTGCTGGTGTGAGATGATAGCTCATTGTTGTTTTGATTTGCATCCCTCTAATGGCTAGTGGGAGTCCTGGTGTGGCACTAAGGGTAATGTGCCAGACTGCAAAGCCGGTTGAACTACAAGGTCGGTGGTTCAAGCTCACCAGCTGCTCCTTGGAAATCCTATACAGGGTTGCTATGGGTCAGAATTGACTCGACGGCACTTAACCACAATGGCTAGTGATAATGAACATGTCTTCATATGTTTGTTGGCTGCCCAAATGTCTTCCTTGGTGAAGTGTCTGTTCATGTCCTGTGCCCATTTTTTACCTAGTCTTCTTTAAATTATAGTTCTTTGTTACATTCTAGAATTAATTCACAGACTGTAATTTCTATCAGTGAAGGAGCAATGAGTATTAAGTCAATGTTAATTACTGAATGAGAGATGTATCTGACCCCTCATCTAAATCAGGCCCCTTTGTTACTCTTTCAACATACAACTTAATGTGTGATTATATATTTATTTATGATAATGTATGTGTGGTACTGTAGGATAAGTACAGAACTACAAGGATGGTTTGAATCACAAGGTCAGCGGTTCAAACTCACCAACCACTCTCTACACAGAATCACTATAAGTGGGAACTGACTCAAGGGCACTTAACAACAGCAACAAGGAATTCTGGTACCATAGTGGATTATGAGCTAGGCTGCTAGCCACAAGGTCAGCAGTTCAAATCTACCAGTTGCTCCACAGGAGAAAGATGAGACTTTCTGTTATCATAAAGATTTACAGCCTCAGCAACTACATAGAGTGTCATTGTGAGTCAGAACCGACTGAACAGTACACAACCTCCGCCACCACATGTATTTAGCATCTGTCTCTCCACTGAGATCTCCAGGGACATAACCAACCATCACTAATATCTACCTACCAGCCAGCACAATATCTGACCCTCAAATATTGGTTGAATGCTTAAATAAAGTTATAAGTTAAAAGGGAATAGAAGCAAATACTGTTGAATGATGATGCACAGAGGGGACTGTAATCATTGCAATGAAACAATAAGTATAAAACCGCAGTTCTACAATGTAAACTATCACTTAATTCACAATGAAAAATAAAAAAAAGAAAAATTCAGGTGGGATATGTTCAAAGTAAAACAAAAGTTTACTGTGCACTTTAAAAATCATCTGTGTGATACAAAATGGTTAAAAAAAAAGAAAAGAAAATTATTCTAAAGGTGAATGAGAAAGGGGGCAGCGAAACCAGATTATAGGTTATACTCAAAAGGGAATGAATGAAATTGTTAGCACATTATGAAAAATGTAACAAGTGTCTCTGAACAATATGTGCAGTAATTGCTAAATGGGAACCTAAATTACTATGTACTCTTTGACTGAAAACTGAATAAAATAGTATATATGTAATAAAATTTTTTAAAAAAGAAGTTGTAAGATTCCTGGGGTCTTACATGAGAGGACTGATTGATAGACTATTGAAGTTATTGTTAAGTGCTATTGAATCTGTTCCAATTCATAGCGAACCTGTATGGGGCTTCTGAAGAATGACTGGTGGATTTGAACCACTAACCTCATAGTTAGAAGTCCAGTACTTATACTGCAGTGCCACCAGGACTCCTGGTAGTCTGTATATGGAGACCTTGGTGTTATCTGGTAGACTGTATTGTTGTTGTTGTTGTTAACTGCTGTCGAGTCGGTTCCAACTCATAGTGATCCTGTATAGGGTCTCCAAGGAGTGGCAGGTGTGCTTGAACCACCAACTTTGCAGTTTAAACCAATATTGCAGTCCAGGGCTTATCCTACAGTGCCATAGTTTTGTATTCTCTCTTCGGTATGGATTACATTCCAACGTAAAGAAAACAAAAATCCTCATTACTGGACCAATAAACAACATTCTTTTCAAGGTAGAAAAGATTGAAGTTGTCAAGGACTTCATTCTTCTTGGATCAACTATCAACACTCACGGAAGCAGCAGTAAAGAAATCAAACGACGTATTGCATTAGGCAAATTTGCTGCAAAAAACCTTTTTAAAGTGTTGAAGAGCAAAGATGTCAGCTTGAGGGCTAAGGTGTGCCTGACCCAAGCCATGGTATTTTCACTAACCTCATATGCATATGAAAGCTGGACAGTGAATAAGGAAGACCCTAGAAGAATTGATGCATTTGAGTTTATGGTGTTGGAGGTGAATATTGAAAGTACCATGGGCTGCCAAAAGAACCAACAGATCTGTGTTGGAAGAAGTGCAGCCAGAGTGCTCCTTGGAGGCCAGGATGGCTAAACTTCGTCTCTCATACTTTGGACATATTGTCAGGAGGGAGCAGTCTCTGGAGAAGGGTATCATGTTTGGTAAGGTGGAGAGTCAGAGAAAAAGAGGAAGACCCCCAGCGAGATGGATTGGCAAAGTGGCAGCATCAATGGGTTCAAGTGTGGCAACAATTGTGAGGTTGGCTCAGGACCGGGCAGTGTTTTTTTCTGTTGTGCAGAGGGTCGCTATGAGTTAGTACTGACTTGATGGCACCTAACAACAAATCGCTTGTAAATGTATACACATTTTTGTTCATATATACATTTTGGGGGGGGGGGAGGACCCAGAATCATAATTAGATTTCAAAATGACCTCCCTGAAAGATAAGAAATCACTGATCTATTTCAGTAGTATCACAGGATTCGATACACGAAACTTACCTTATCATGAAACAAACTATGCAACAATGTATATTTAGGTGTACATATGTGTGGATGTAAGTATGTGTGTGTGTATAATTTCCAAAAACAAAAATAGAAATGTCTCAGTACATTTACAGAACAATCCACATTCCTGCTTCCCTTGAAAAACTGATCATTCCTACAGTCTCTGGGCTCAAGCAATAACCAATTGCAATCTTTTGTTTCTTGGCAGCAACATCCATCACTCAGGCCACGGCCAAAGAGTTTGCAGTTCCCCCCTTTCACCTGTTCAGGATACTGACATCCTTCTTTGTGGGAAGTTCCTTTTAATGACAAACCTGTAAACCTCCAGGTTAACAAAGGCCCTGAGCTATGTTTATAAAGCACAGGTGCCCAGACAATTAGATCAAACAACCCTGGGGTTTCCCTTCTCTCCCCCTGCAGCTAGACTGAGAGGAGATCCAGCCTAATCAGACTGAACAGACCACAGAGAGCAGTGCACATCTGAGGCAGCAGGAGCCTCTGAAATGGGCTGGAACACACTAATTGGCTATTGTATATTAAGTAATTTCTTCTCCGCCCTCCACCACCTCATGAAGACATTTAGTTTCAGTAAGATTCCCCCTCATTTTGTCATAAACATGGAGACTTCAAAAGTAAATTTGTCAGAGGAAGATTTTTGATGTACCATTAATGCTCAGTTATCCATATTACAGAGAAGAGCAGTGGGTGCAGATCATTGAAAGCCAAAGGCCCTTTCTATTTAGCTTCGTAGTTCATTGTTATTCAAGGACCTAGTGGCAGACTTTCCTCCCTAATTATGTTTGTCTTTACTTCTTATTAAAATTAGTTTGTCTGCCTTTGGGCCAGGAGGCTGGGTGACAAGAAGATTCTAGCACAGAATTTGTAAAATTTACCAGGGGAAATCCATAAGACATGCAGATAATCAAACTTGACTAGATTTGAGTCCATGTTCTTAATCACCTGTGATCAATTGCTTTGCTCCTATGAGACTGAATGAGTCAGGAATGAGACGTAATTATGAGAGACTAGTTAGAAGGGAATAAGTCTTTACATTTAGATGAAGATATAAGACAGTGTTGTGGCCAAAACAGATAGCAGTCAATGTTGAGAACGTCCCTGCCTGGTTCCCAAGCCTTCTTCTATTCTGCAGCCAGCATTATAGTTCTATGCAAGTTTCATGGCAACCATCTCTGTCTCACATTCCTGTTCTAGTCATTAGTATGGTTGACAAATATCCTGCTCTCCCCTCCCCAGTGCATGATGGAACTGCAGTTTCCAGTCCACTGGAAGTTAGATGTGGTTTTGTGACAATATTGGCCAATGAAATGGGAAAGTGATATGGGTCTCTTCCAGGTGGGAAATTTTCAAGCCAGCATGTGGTGAGGCAACTGGCAATATTTGAAATGGTGGTTGCATCATCAGCTGCTTGAGGATCCCTGGTGGCATAATGGTTAAGTGCTTGACTGCTAACCAAAGATCAGTGGTTCAAACCCACAGCTGCTCCATAGGCGGAAGATGTGGCAGTTTGTTTCCTTATGGGGTTAGTTCTTCTCTGTCCTATAGGGTCACTATGGGTCAGAATCAACTGGATGGCACACGTCAGCTTGGGTCCCTGAGAGACTTTAATGAGTAGAACTCTCTCCAGTCAGTGATGGGCATATAGTCGTTGTTGGGTGTCATCGAGTCAGTACTGACTCATAGGGACCTTATGTACAGCAGAACGAAAACACTGCCCGATCCTGGCCAACCTCACTACTGTTGCCACACTTGAGTCCACTGATGCTGCCACTTGGCCTATCCATCTCGTTGGGGGGTCTTCCTCTTTTTCTCTGACCTTCCACCTTACCAAACATGATATCCTTCTCTAGTGACTGGTCCCTCCTGACAATATGTCCGAAGTATGAGAGACGAAGTTTGGCCATCTTGGCCTCCAAGGAGCACTCTGACTGCACTTCTTCCAAAATGGATCTATTGGTTCTTCTGGCAGTCCATGGTACTTTCAATATTCACCTCCAACACCATAAACTCAAATGCATCCATTCTTCTAGGGTCTTCCTTATTCACTGTCCAGGTTCCGCATGCATATGAGGTTACTGAAAATCAGGGCTTGGGTCAGGCCCACCTTAGTCCTCAAACTGACATCTTTGCTCTTCAACATTTTAAAAAGTTGTTGTGCAGCACATTTGCCTAATGCAATACATCGTTTGATTTCTTGACTGCTGCTTCCATGAGTGTTGATGGTTGATCCAAGAAGAATGAAGTCCTTGACAACTTCAATCTTTTCTCCATTGATTAGAATGTTGTTTATTGGTCCAGTGGTGAGGATTTTTGTTTTCTTTACATTGAGATGTAATCCATACCAAAGGCTGTGCTCTTTGAGCTTCATCAGTAAATTTTTTAAGTCCTCTTCAGTTTCAGCAAGCAAGGTTGTATCATCTGCATATTGAAGGTTGTTAACGATCCAATCCTGATGCTATGTTTTTCTTCATATAATCCAGCTTCTTGGATTATTTGCTCAGCATACAGGTTGGATAAGTATGGTGAAAGAATACAACCTTGTCGCACACCTTTCTTATTTTAAACCATTCAGTGTAGGTGCATAGAATACAGCTCTGTTGTTTTAAAGCATGAAGATTTTTAAGTTCTTCATTAACTCTATCATTGTCCGTATCAAATTGCTCTGTCATTGGCTGGGTTCCTACCTCCAACTAGACACTGAACAACTTCAGTTCAGAGACCCAGCATATGGCCTAAAGTAACTGCTGCCTCCATAAACTCTTATCTCATGGATTATTTTCTATTTATTTTCTCTTCTGTATCCCTTCCTTTCCACTATCCATTCTTTTTCTACTCATCCAATTCATGATTTCCCTTTTTTCCTTTTTCCTATGCCTTTGGCTCATCAACAACACTCATGGCCATTTCTTAATACTGCTCAAAGTCTCTGGGATGAAATGTCACATGAAAAATAAACAATTATGGAATGAGATCAAGATTCTAGAATCAGCAGGTAGTTTAATGGAGTTGTAAAGTATCATCGAGTCAGTTCTGACTCATAACAACCCTATATAGGGTCTCCAAGGAGCAGCTGGTGAGTCTGAACTGCTGACCTTGCAGTTCAAACTAATCTTGCGGTCTAGTACATAGTTTCAACTGCTTTACAAACATTAACTTATTTAACTCTTATAACAAATCTATGACATAGATTATTCTATTTTATAGATGAAGAAACTGAAGCATATTGATGAAAATTAAATTCCTTACAGTCAAACAACTGGCAAACATCCCTCTCTGATTTCCTAATAGGGGCCAATCAGCAACTGCTTGAACACACCTTATGAATGGGAACTCACTTATGCCTAATGCATCACTTAGCCATGTCCTGCCTGCCACTCAAACCCTCGTACCCTGAACAGGTCATCCTCCTAGAACTATATAAAGTTACTCTCTTTTCTCCAACCCAGCCTTTGAATATTTGAAGGCAGCAATCATGTGTCCCTTATGCTTCCTCTTCTCCACTTCTCCAGTCTATCATTGTAAGATGGCATATAGTCAGTACTGACTCATAGCTACCCTACACACAACAACAGAACAAAACAACTGCCCGGTTCCGCACAACCTCACAATCAATACTACACCTGAGTACACTGCTGCTGCTACTGTGCCAATCCATCTTGTTGGGGGTCTTCCTCTTTTTCGCTGCCCCTCCGTTTTACCAAGCATGATATCCCTCTCCAGGGACTGGTCTCTCATGATAATATGTCCGAAGTATGAGAGATATGTCTGGTCATCCTGGCTTCCAAGGAGCATTCTGGCTGTTCTTCTTCCAACACAGATTAGTTTGTTCTTCTGGCAGTCTATGATACTTTTAATATTCTCCTCCAACACTATAATTCAAGTGCATCAATACTTCCATGGTCTTCTTATTCATTGTCCAACTTTCACATGCATATGAGGCTATTGAAAATACTATGGTTTGAATCAGGAGCACCTTAGTCCTCAAACTGACATATTTGCTGTTAAACCCTTAAAGAGGTCCTGTGCAGTCAATTTGCCTAATGCAGTATGTCGCTTGATTTCTTGACTTCTGTTTCAGTGAATGTTGATGGTTGATCTGAGCAAAATGAAGTCTTTGACAACCTTAATCTTTTCTTCATTTATCATGATGCTATTTCAGGTCCAGTTGTGAGGATTTTTGCTTTCTTTACATTGTGGTACAACCCTTACCAAAGACTGTGGTCTTTGATTTTTGTAAGTATTTTAAGTCTTTTCTGCTTTCAGCATGCAAAGTTGTATCATCTGCATATAGCAGGCTGTCGATGAGTCTTCCTCCTACTCTGATGCAACATTCTTCTTCATATGATCCAGCTTCTAGGATTATTTGCTCAGCACACAGACTGAATATGTATGGTGAAAGACTACAACCCCAGTACACACCTTTGCTGATATTAAACCATTCAGTGTCCCCATGTTCTATTTGAATGACTGCCTCTTGGGCTATGTACAGGTTTCTTATGAGGACAATTAAGTGTTCTGGAATACTCATTCTACTCAATATTATCCATATCTTGTCATGATGCACACAATAGAAAGCTTTTGCACTGTCAATAAAGCACAGGTAAGCATCTTCCTAGAATCCTGGTGTGGCGCTGTGGGTTAATAATGCACTGGACTACAAAGTTGGTTTGAACTGAAAGGTCAATGGTTCAAGTTCACCATTCAGTCTTTGGAAACCCTATATAGGGTCACTATGGGTCAGAACTGACTTGACAGCACTTAACAACAACAACAAAACATCTTCCTGGTATTATCTGCTTTCATCCAAAATCCATCTTATGTCAACAATGATATATCCCTCATTCCATGTACCCATCTGAATCCAGCCTGAACCTCTTGCAGTTTCCTGTCAATATACTGTTGCACTCCTTTTTGAATTATCTTTAGAAAAATTTTACTTGCATATGATATTAATGATATTGTCTGATAATTTCCGCATTCCATTGGGTCACCTCTCTTGAAATGGGCACAGATACAGATCCCTTCCAATCAGTTTGCCAGGTAGCTGTCATCCAAATTTCTTGGCATACACAAGTGAGTGCCTCCAGTGCTGCCTCAGTTTGTTGAAAGATTTCAATTTGTAGTCCATCAATTCCCTTCAAGTATCACTGACTCTTGATCATATGCTACCTATTGAAATGGTTAAATATCAACCATTTCTTTTTGGTACAATTACTCTGTGTATTCCTTCCATCTTATGCCATCCAATATTTTGCCCATAGAATCTATCAATATTGCAAGTCGAGACCTGAATTTTTAATTCAGTTCTTTCAGCTTGAGAAATGCTAAGCATGCTCTTCCCTTTTGTTTTTTTTAATATCAAGTCTTCCCACATTTCATTATAATATTTGACTTTGTATTCTAAAGTTGTCATTTGAAATTTTCTCTTCAGCTCTTTTATCTCCTCATTTTTTCCATTTTCTATAGCATCTCTATGCTGGAAAGCAAGTTTCAGAGTATTTTCTGATATCCATTTTGGCCTTTTACGCCTTTCTTGTTTTCTTAATGACCTTTTGCTTTCTTCCTATATGATGTTCTTGATGCCATCCCACAGCTCATCTGGTCTTCAGTCATTGTCTAATGCAACAAATCTATTCTTGAGATGGTCTCTAAATTCAGCTGGGATATGTTCAAGGTTATATTTTGGTACCTATGGAATTTTAAAATTTTTCTTTTGCTTTAGCCTGAACTTGCATTTTAGCAATTGATGGTCTATTCCACAGTCTTCCGCTAGCCTTGTTTTGGCTGATGATATGGAGCTTTGCCACCATCTCTTTCCATAGATATAGTCAATTTGATTTCTGTGTATTGCATCTGGTGAGGTCCTTGTATTTTATGTTGTTTAAAGATGGTATTCTCAATGAAGAAATCATTGGTCTTGCAAAATTCTAATATGCAATCTCCAGCATCGTTTCTATCAGCAAGGCCATATTTTCCAACTACTGATCCATCATCCGTGTTTCCAACCTTTGCATTCCAATCACCAGTAATAATCAATACATCTTGACTGCGTGTTGGATTGATTTTAGACTAACAAGTTGGTAGAATTCTTCAATTTCATCATCACTGGCTTTAGAGGTTCTTGTGTAAATTTGAATAATAGTGGTATTAACTGATTTTTCTTGTAGGTCTATGGATATTATCCTATCACAAGCAGCATTGTACTTTCAAGATACATCTTGGAATGTTCTTTTTGATAAGGAATGTGACACCCTTCCTCTTCAATTTGTCATTCCTGGCATAGTAAGCCATGTGTCTCATATTTATACTGGTCAATACCAGTTCATTTCAGCTCACTAATGCCTAGGAATATTGATGTTTATACATTTCATTTCTGACAACTTCTAACTTTCCTAGATTCATACTTCATACATCCCATGTTCCAATTGTTAATGGATATTTACAGTTGTTTCTCCTCATTTTGAGTTGTGCACCATCAGTAAATGAAGGTCTCAAAAGCTTTACTCCATTCACACCATCATGGTTAACTACTTTGAGGTGGCAGCTCTTTCCCAGTCATATTTTGAGTGCCTTCCAACCTGAGGGGTTCAGTTTCCAGCATATCTGACAATATTCTGGTGCTCTTCATCGGGTTTCAATATTCAATAATCTGGTGCTGACAGTGTTCCACTGCTATTCATAAGATTTTTCAGTGACTAAATATTCAGAAGCAGTCTGTCTCTCCTTCTTCCCAGTCTGTCTTGTCTGGAAGTTCAGCTGAAACCTGTCCACCATGGATTACCCTGCTGGTACTTAAAATACCAGTGGCATAGTTTCCAGAATCACAACAACATGCAAGCCACCACAGTATGACAAACTGATAGACAAGTGGTGGTTTCCAGTCTAGACATCTCCAATTCACTCAATCATTTCCAGTGTGTCACAGCTTAAGGCTCATTACCATCTCAAAGTAGTGACGCACAGTTAACTGACAAATACTGGTAAAGTGGATGGAGCAGACTCTTCCTTCTAGTCATGAGCTAAGCTAATAACTCCTACAACCCCAAGCATATTTCTTTCACAGTGTAAAACACGGTCTGCAGGCAGAAATAAGGTCAAAATCTCCAGCAGAGACAGCTGACTGGCCACATGTCTTGCATACCTCCCTTCCCCCATACCCACAGGCAAACAGAATGTTAAAGCTCTATATGATCAGAAGTTCCTCATTCTAACTCAGGCTGAAGTTCAGTTTTCTGAGCACCCCACCTCCTCTCCCCAGTTCCCTTCCCTCACCCCTAGAGACAGTGCTGAGAACAGCCCCACTGCTCACCATGGAGTTCATGGCAAAGTGATTGTGCTGTGTCTGGAGGTCTAGGGCATGCTGGTAACTGACTCCAATCTCTGTGTGGCTCTGCAGGAATAACTCCTTGTTGTGGCTTATCCAGTCAAACATCTAGAGGGGGACAAAAAGGTATAGAGAAATTAGAAGGGTCATGAATCCAACAGGGTAAAAATTACAGAGTTAAAGGAAGACACAAAAGTCCTCTTGCTATACCCAGGAAGAATTAGTCATCATTCTTAACCCAGGGAGGATGCCAACCTGACTTCTCAGGAGAGCCACATTGTTAGATAAAGACCCACCACTAGCTTCTTGATTTCTCTACAGGACCTAACAGAAAAGGAGAAAATGGGGGAGGAGATTAAGGAAATAGGGCAGGAAGCTGTTTACTATTCTTATTTCCATTTTGTAAACTCTTTTGGGAAACCTCAAGGTCCCATAGTTTCTGTAAAGACAGGTGCTAAGAGAACCAGTTGGAAAACTTACTTCATTCTCCAATGCAGCAGTAGAGGAGAGAAACCCTTGCTAAAAGCAACAGGCTAAGTTGTAGAAATAAAAAGGACAGCTGGGCCCACCTGGGTCTAGGATGGCTTGAGGACAAGGTCATGGAATTCATCCTACATGCCCCTTCCCATGTACACACTGCCCAACACACACACATTGGCTGATTGACTTTGAAATTAATTAACTTAACTTGAAACTCCACAACCTGGCACAATTCCACAAGTTCTGCTTTAAGCCATAGAGAACCAGAAGAGGTGGATTTCAAGAGTGAGTACTCCCTGGGAGCACTGGTTTCTTAGTGGTAAAATTCTCACCTTCCATGTGAGAGACCCTGGTTTGATTCCTGTCAAATGTACCTCATGTTCAGCCACCACTACTCTGTCAGTGGAGGCTTGTGTGTTGTTACGAGGCAATCAACCATGGGAATAGCGAAAGACCAAGCAGCATATTATTTCATTGTATCTGGGGTCACCATGTGTTGGGAATTGACATCTAACAAGAAGTACTGCCTGCAGCTAGTATAGTGAGCCATTTTGCCACTAACTTTGTATTCTTCATATAGGTATCCACCCTTCTAGAACCCAGGCAACTCATGCATTTCACGGGTGGCTAACCAGAACCTCACCTTCAAGGAAGGCCTTATCACGAAAACGGTTATCTCTCCTCAGAACCCCAGTCCTAAACCAATCAATCCATGGCATTTCCTAGCCAGCACTATTGGAGAAGAAATGGTAACAAGATCCAATTCAGTTTAAAAAAAAAAACCACGAGGAGAGGTTTGCTGGAATCTTCTAAAAAACAAACAACTCTACTTCTTTAGATATGGTTTCTCTCCATCTGCTAATGTTATGTGTGACTCAGAGCCTCAAATTGCTGTTGTCTTTCTTCCTGTAGGCTGAGAGTGAAGTCACTAGGCAGAGGAGGGTGGGGCCAAGTCAACTGCAGGTAAATAAGCACAGCTCTCATTGATCCTTCTCTGATCAGCACTCTGTCTCTCAGCCAAGAAATTCTCTGTATTACTTAAGCCAATTTAAGTTGGATTTTCTGTAATTTTCCATCCAGAAAAATTAGGTAGCCAGAAAGGTACGTCACAGTACACGCAGAGAAGACGACTGCTCCGCTAGGGTTGCTGCTTGCTTTAGTTTTTTAGCTGCTATAACAAAAATAGTACAAATGGGTAGCTTTAAAAAACAGATTCATTTTCTCACAGTTTAGGAGACCATTGTTGTTGTTGTTAGGTGCCATCGAGTCAGTTTCAACTCATAGCAACCCTATGCATAACAGAATGAAACACTGCAGGGTCGCTATGAGTCAGACCTACTCTTTGGCACTTAACAACACCATGCTCTCTCTGATACGGAGTCCTGGTGTGGCACTGTGGGTTAATGCACTGGACCGCAAGGTCAGCCGGTATCACAAGTCGGCAGTTCAAATTTACCAGCCACTCCTCAGAAATCCTATACTCGAAGGCAGTTAACAACAACTATGTTCTAATATATTCATGGATATATATTTGCAGCACATATAAACACATGTAGAAATATCCCCTGTCAAACCTATATATATTCATAGGTGAGTCCCACTCACTTCCCCACACCTGATCAGGTTGTGTATGTATCAGTGTATCCAATTATAGATTATTGTCATTACTGTTGTGTCACTATTGTGTATGTGATAATATTCCGTGGCTGATTTTTCAGAAGTAGATTGTCAGACTTTCTTTCTGGGTAGATTTGAACTACTCACCTTTCAGTAATCAGCTGAGCTGCTAACTATTTGCACTCCCCAGGTACTCCTCCTTTTAAATGGAAGAGTGAATTTACTTTGTTTTTGATACATCCAGCCAATGTTAATGCAACACTAGCTACATGCCAAGCACTACCCAAGGCAAAGATGGCTAAAGTGTGTTTCTTATGTTTAAGTGGCTCAGATCAGTGTGGAAGGCATAAACAGACTCAGATACAACATCAATACTACTTGATTAAAAGCTATGAAGGAGACCAATATGGTATATTGAGGGAAGAGAGGGAAGGCACCCTTGATGGAGTGGGGATAGAGAAGAACATTGAAGGCTACCCAGAACAGGCAACACCTGCATTGAGCCTTGGCATGTAGAATTAGTCAGGTGAAGATGAGTGGAATGAATACTGAAGGGACAGATCTGGGGGACAGTACAGGGCATCAAGGGCACTGGAAGTCCCTCAGCAGTGCTCCTGGAGACCATCATTAAGAAGAAAATGTGGTTGAAGAGGTGAATGGGGTGGACCAGCCATGCATAGTCTTCAAAAAAACCTCCCCAAACCAAATCCACTGCCATGAACTCATAGAGAGCCCATATACAACAGAACTGACCAGAGGGTTTCCAAGATGGCAACTCTTCACAGGAGCAGACAGCCTCATCTTTCTCCCATGGAGCATCTGGTGGGTTTGAACTACCAATCTTGTGGTCAGCAGCCCAACATGGAGCCCATAGTGCCACCAGTGTTCCTTCAAGGAACTTAAAAAAAAATTACTTGCCATAGAGTTGATTTTGACTCATAGTGACCCCATGTACAACAGAGCTGACCACAGAATTTTGTGATCCATAGGGTCTTCATAAGGAGCTCTGGTAGCACAGTGGTTACAAACTGGGCTGCTAATGTCAAGGTCAGCAGTTCGAAACTACCAGCTGTTCTATGGGAGAACGATGAGGCTTTCTGCTCCTGTAAAGATTTATGGCCTCAGACACCCTGTCACTATGAGTCAGAACTGACTCCACAGCATACCACCACCACCACCAGGATTTTCACTGACTGATTTTTCAGAAGTAGAACCAAAATAAAGTAGAACTTTTCTTTCCATAGCCCATCTAAGTCTCGAAGCTCCACTGAACCTTGTGCAGCATTATAGCAACATGCAAACCTGCACTGACAGATGGGTGATGGGTGCACATGGGGTACACTAGCTGGGAACTGAACTGCATGAAAGGCAAGAATGCTACCACAAAGCCACCAGGCTCCCTCCAGGGAATCTGATCCCTGTATAAACTGTCGGCAGCACGGACGAGTCATTGGAGGGTCTTCAGCTGAGAAGTAAAATGTAAAAGGGCCCTCCATGGTGGCTCAATGGTTAAGTATTTGACTCTTAACCTAAAGGTCAGTTGTTTGAAGCCACCAGGCACTCTGTGGGAGAAAGATGAGCAGTCTGCTTCCTTAAAGGTTGTTGTTGTTGTTAAATGCCATCAAGTCAGTTCCAACTCACAGAGACCCTGTATAGGAAGTCCTGGTGTGGTGCTGTAGGATAAGCACTGGACTGCTACTGCAAGGTCAGTGGTTTAAATCCACCAGCAACTCCTCAAAAACTCTATATACAGTTGCTATATATAGGCTGGACCCAACTCGATAGCACATGCCAATGACTACAACAATACGGTTCCCAAGAAACAACTGAGCTTGTGGTTAGCAGTTCAGTGCTTATCCTACACACCACACCAGGAAACTCTATGGGGTCGTTCTGCTCCAACCTCTAGGGTTGCTATGCGTTGGTGGGGCGGCAACATTTTTTTTAGCGAAGTGTGAAGTGAGATTTGCTAACACTGTGGGACATGGATTGGATCCAGGGCAGACAGGGCAGAGAGAGAAGTTGGGAGGCTGATACAGTAATCCTGGTGAGAAATGGTGATAACTGGGAAACCTGGATTAAAGGAGGGCCAGTGGAAACTGAGAAGTGGGCAGATTCGAAAAGTCACTAAGCAGAACTGAGGACTCACAATTGTTTGGGAGGGGAGAGTGAGGATCAGCTAAGGAAAAAAGCCAGAGTTCTGGCAAGATCTCACCCCAGGTGGTACCCACAGAAGGGGATAGGAAGCTTGGAAGGGTAGAAAGATGTAGGTTATGTTTTTGATGTACTGAATTTGAGAGGCTTATGAGTTTCAAGCAGAGGTGGCCTGTGAGCAGCTAGATTTATGTGTCTGGAGGTCAGGAGAGAGACATCAGGGATATAACTACTCAGACGTAAGTACAAAAACATCGTCTTCCAAAGGCAAACATGCATGATTAGGAGATCACTCTCTTTAGAATGGTCCAAGTCACTGCTTCCCTCTCTCTGCACAGATGATAATGGAAAGTGTCATTCTTTATTTTCAAGTGTTGGAGGATTTGTTTCAAGCTAAGGGTTCCTGTAAGACTGGGTCGATATCTGTGTTGTGTGTTCAATGAGCCTGTGTCCTGCAGCCACTCGGTCAGGATTGTTACTTCTCTTTTTTTTTTTTTAAATAATGATTGAGGACAAGTGGGAAAAGAAGATAGGTGTCCCTGGACTTTTCCGGAATTTCATTATATAATTTCTTTAATCTTTTAAACTTTGCCTCCCAACTGCATTTTAAACTTATTTCTCATCTCTTTTTCTTATTGACAAAAGAGTCAATAAAGTTAATGAAAATCTGAAATGCCTAAAGTCCTTGGAACTTGTCATGAAAAGCCCTCACTCCAAATCCTTTCTTGGCTATCCCAGTGGCCGAGAAGTGACCTTCCCTGTATTTTCTATTAAATGACTATTTAGATATGCAAATAAGCCTCTGAGTTATATGCTAGCACCAGGATGATTAGATTGCTCGGCGCCAGGTCCCTGCTAGACTACAGAGCAAGGATCGCTGAACACAGGCCAATTAGGGGGGAACGTAATAACACAACCAAGTTAAAAGACAGGCAAGAGTTGAGAGTGCAGGAGAAACACCTCATTGAGTGGGTTTCTCACAGAACGAGGACTCCACCCAGGCTCTTCAACCCAATTCCATGTTCCATGTTGGGAGCAAATGCTCTTGGGTGACCAGGGGCACCCTGGGGAAGCTTAGCTTGCACTGGAGGTAGCACTTCAAAGAGATGACACATGTCTCAGGCAGAGAGAGGATGACTGCTGGGGATAAGATGGGCCTACTTTATATTAAGAACTGGGGTCCTTCTAAGAGGGATCTTTCCTAAGGGAAAAGACAAGCACAACTCTTTCTGAGCCTTAGTTTGCAGCCTACTTGTACATAATCTTCTACCTTGTGAACCTGGTTGTCTGCAGTGTAGTGGTTATAAATCAGGCTGCTCACCTCAGAGTCAGCAGTTCGAAACTACCAGCTGTTCTGCGGGAGAAAGATGAGGCTTTCTGCTCCCATAAAGATTTACAGCCTCAGAAACCCTGTACAGGGTCACTATGAATCGGAACCGACTCCACGGTACTTAACAACAACAACAACAACAACTGCAGAGGCAGAAGGTGTGAATGAATGAGTGTACGTTAAGTGAGTGGTGGTGGTGGTTGTGTGCACGGCAACCCTATGTAGGGTTTCCGAGGCTGTAAATCTTTACAGGAACAGAAAGCCTCAAGTTTCTCCCACAGAGCAGCTGACAGATTCAACCTGCTGACTTTGCAGTTAATAGCCTAATACATAACTCACTATGAGGAGGACTAAACTGATTGTGTCACCGGTCACCATTTAGACCTTCAACAAGTCACTTAAAAAAACAGTGGTTCCCAGAATAGAGGTAAACATCTTGATTTATAATAGACTCAACTCAGGCTCTAGTCATTGCAACAACGTTCATTTCCAGTGTTTTGAATAAAAGAATGTCACTAAGGAATTTTTCATTGTTTATAGCCTGTTAAAGGCAGCTTCTTATTTCTTAGTTATGACATTTGTGTATAGACCAAGAGGCAGTCGTTAGAACAGAACAAGGGAATACTGGATGCTTTAAAATCAGGAAAGGTGTGTGCCAAGGTTATATCCATCCACCATACTTATTCAATCTGTACACTGAACAAATAATCTGAGAAACTAGGTTATATAAAGAACAACATGGCATCAGAACTGGAGGAAAATTCATATAAGAACCTGTGATATGCAGATGATACAACCTTACTTGCTGGAAGGGAAGAGGACTTAAAATATTTACTGATGATCTGCACTTCAAGGCAAAGAAAACAAAAATTCTCACAACCGGGCCAATGAATAACATCATTATTAATGAGGAAACAATTAAAGTTGTCAAATACTTCATTTTACTTGGATCTACCATCAACACTCATGGAAGCAGCAGTTAAGAAATCAAATGACACATGGCATCAGGCATCTAATCTGCTACAAAAGATCAGCTGCAAAAGACGTCTTGAAAGTGTTCAAGAGCAAAGATGTCAGTTTCAGGCTAAGGTATACCTGGCCCAAGCCATGGTATTTTCAATAACTTCACATGCGTGTGAAAGTTGAATAAAGAATAAGGAAGAACATAGAAGAAGGGATGTATTTGAATTATGGTGTTAGAGAAGAATTTCAACAGTATCAAGAACTACCAGAGGAACATACAAATCTGTCTTGGAAGAAGTGTAGCCAAGGATGGCGAGACTTGGTCTTTCATACTTCTAACACGTTATCAGGAGGGACCAGTCCGTGAAGGACATCATGCTTGGTAAAATGGAGAGTCAGTGAAAAAAAGAAAGACCCCAATGAGATGGACTGACACAGTGACAACAATGGGCTCAAATGTAACAACAATTGTGAGGATTGCACAAGACCGGGCAGTGTTTTGTTCTGTTGTACAGAGGGTCACTGTAAATCAGAACCAACTCTATGAATCTAACAACAATACAACATCATATTTATCTGGTGTATTAGATCACCCAATGTTCTTTCACACATATCTCACTTGCTCCTCAAAGGAGCCCCACATAGTGCTATTATCATAGCTATTTTACAGCTGGGGAAGCAGGTTCAAAGAAATGAAGTTCAGGGTGTAGACATTCATTTATTCTATCCAATGCCACATGTACTGAGTGTCTAGTACGCCAAACTTTTGAAACACCACCCTGCCTCCTGCTCCCGTGGTTATAGAAACTCTTCTTCTTGGGCTAAGTTGCCCCCAAAAGGGCAGTCACTAGGACACTGTGGTGCTCCAGTGGAGTAAGGTGCTATTCCTCACATGGAGTCATTGACTTTTTCAAAACTGAGCTTCCTCTCTCCTCTGCTGTTGGCCCATCAAGCTGGAGTGCATGCAGAAGCCCATGGAAAGCTGGTTGAAACAGCTCCACTTCTCTCAATAAATATGTAATGAGTGAAGGAATGAATGAGTGAATGAAGGATGAAGGGTCAACCAAATTAGTTGGCCACAGACTCCAGGGTTACTTATTTTCAGATAAGCTGATCCTTTCTAAGCTCCTTTCCAGCTAGCACATTTTATAATTTTATCTATTTAAATTTGGCTTTCTGGAAGACACATGAACTACACTGATCCAAAGAGCTAAAGAAGAGAAAGGAAAAAAAAAAAAAAAAAGCAAAGGAAACTTAAGAAATGTCTCCACTTCAAATCTCTTGAACTGTTTTCCTTCCCTCTGTCATGATAAGCTACAAATGGTGGGTCTAACAAAATATAAGATAACAACAAAATTCCTCCAAGAGGAAAATTCATGTCTAAATAATGATATTGTATCTCTTTGTTTAGCAAACAACATAGTTTTGTCTCATTAAGAAGATAGATGTTACATGAAAACTACTTGGATTCATTTTCTTCATGTTTTGTTTTTAAATAAGCTAATTTTTTTTAAAATTCTGGCTAAAATTCAGTTTGAAATATACAAATCTGGTTCTTAATATATAGTAAATGTTAACAGAATCTATTTAAATGCAAATTAGGAAATAAACAAAAACCTTTTTTCCCCCCTTTTTTTCTTTTAAAGATGAGAATAGCTAAAAGGTTATTACTGTTCTGTTCTGTTTTTAATGAGGCATAAACTATTGCATGGAACAAAGATATTAATTAAATAAGGAGCTTGTATTTATTTTCCTTCATTTGCCATATTTAGCAATGGCATTTGATTTAGAGTTTTAACTTTCAAACTACCTACGAGCTACTATTAGTATTTTATACTGTCTCTAATTATAGATTATATTGGTATTAAAACTATTCATACTCAGCTTTGATGAGAAGATAGACGACAACCAATGGATTTTCTTTGCCTAAGTACGTACAATCCAATTTCAATTGTGTCCCCTATATGTGCTTGCATAGTGCAATGACCCAGCCATAAAAACTTGAGCCCTAGAGAGCACTAATAGTCTCTGCAGTTGGATCTTATTATGTCTGGGAAACTTGGTGTGCACACAATTCCAAAATAAAAATTTATGTGTATTAGGGTAGAAAGAACAGAGAATTTAAATCAGGAGGCTTGGCTTCTAGTACAGACTTCGCTGTATAAACTTTGGTAAGTGATAGCGGTTCGAAACTACCAGCTGTTCCGCAGGAGAAAGATGAGGCTTTCTGCTCCCACAAAGATTTACAGCCTCAGAAACTCTGTCCAAGGTCGCTATGAGTCGGAACCGACTCCATGGCGCATAACCACCACCACCACCACCACCATTGGTCTGAGCCTCAGTTTCTTCATCTATAAAATGGGGATAATAATTTATGTTATTTAAACCTTGTTGTTGTTAAGTGCCATTGAGTCAGTTCCGACTCATAGCAGCCCTGTAAAGGATTACCAAAAGTGTCTGGTAAGTTTGAACTGCCAACCTTGTGGTTCAAACCAACCTTGTAGTCCAGTGCATTATCCCACAGCACCATACCAGGACTTAGGGCAATCAAACAAACATACAAACAAAAAACAAACCCACTGCCTTGAGTCTATCCTGACTCAAAGCAATTCTCTACAGTGTTTCCAAGACCATAACTCTCTAGAGGAGCATACAGTCTCATCCTTCTCCAGCAGAGCAACTGGTGGTTCGAACTGTTAATCTTGCAGTTGCAATCCAACATCTAACCCATAACACCACCAGGGCCAGGGAGATTCAAATTAAGATGATGGATATGGAAACACTTTGTTAGGTGCTATATACATGGTTGTTGTTGTTGCTAAGTGTCCTCGAGGTGGTTTCGACTCATAGCAACCCTGTATAGATTTTCCGAGGAGCAGTTGTTGAGTCTGAATAGCCAACCCTGAAGTTCAAATTGACCTTGTGGTCCAGTGCATTATCCTGCAGCGCCACACCAGGACTTGAAAATCCATATAAATGAGTGTCATCTATTATATATATTTCTGGATTGAGAACCCAAAATAAACAAATGGCATAGATATAAAATTGCAGTAGGTTCTTCTAGCTGTAAAATCAGCATGGGATGATGGGAATTATACCTGCACAATTATACACCAACACATCCACAGCCCAGCCTACCTGAAGAGGCATTCTCAGTACAGCCACATAGTACCACACAGATCCAGCCCAGAGGCCCCCTGTGTCCTCCCACTGTTCCAGCATCACGCACACTGTCTGCCCACTACACAAGACACGGAGACTCATACCCCATCTCAGGACCATCCACTGGTACCCTCCTGCTGTTTTGGTATGGCCTGGCCAAGGATCTCACTTTCTTCCCATCCTCTCTACCACACTCACTATTAGAGACTCAATCTCTTCAACTCAAACAGTTTTTCTCTCAGAAGAAACTCCTATTAAAATGCAATCATTCCTACAATCCCTCTTGGAATTAGTTTATCCTGGCTAGAGAAACGGCTCAGTAAAAAAGCCTGACCCCTTTGTGAACATGATCCAGGGATGAGAGTCTAACATGAGGCGAGAAGGAGTCCTACACAAAAGAAGAGAGGACATGAAAAGGGAAGTTGTTGTTAAGTACCATCAAGTCTGTTCTGATTCATAGAGACTCTGTATAGGGTTTTTGAGGAGTGACTGGTCGGTTTAAACTGTTGACCTTGCAGTTAGCAGTTCAGTGCTTGTCCTACAGTGCCACAGGTAGAACCAAAGGCAAGCTTCCCCACTTTACAAGTCTGCTTTCACAAGAATTCTGCCTGAACCTGGAGCACGTGTTGTTGTGCAAACAGGTCAGCACACACACTCCATATGTGTGTTCTGGTCCAGGATCCCTAAGACGCTTTAACTCTGGTGTTCCATTATCCATTCTTCTAGGATTATACTTTCCTGCTTTTCCAAAGGGAAAAATAAAGGGCACCCAACTGTGGGCCTAGTTTTTAGGTTCCTAGAATTCCTCAATGAAGGGAGTCTGACATCTTGCCTCTTGGATATGCTGTTAAGCCTTGCCAGCTGTAGGGAATCCAAGATTTAAAAGAAAGCTTCATTACATGGCTGTCTACAGACAAGGGAAGCAGTCGTGACACATGTCTGATAGGTTGTAGGTGTCAATAATATCTTTTGAAGGAGAGCAGGTGCTCTGTGCTTTGCTTGTTTTCCTTTAGGCTTTAGGCATGTCACCAGACATACATTTTTACATTGTATAAAAGAGAAGTCATTTTTACCTTTCTCCATAAATCCAGCCTGCTCTAGGGAGGATAACTCAGCTGGTTACCTGGGAGACACCATCACTGTATCCTCAGTAATCAGCTAGGACACCAAACAATTTCACTGGCCCAGGCCATGTCTCTGACCCATAGACATACTATTGATTCCCCAGCACATTTCTTACACCTTCCACAACCAAATTTCATAGATGCCAAATCCCAGATGTAACACCATAGTATGTTGCTCATTCTCTAGCACAGTCCTGATTTCTATGTAAAGCAGCCAAGTGTCCCACTGTGAATAAAGGGTTACCAGAATCCTTTCCCTTTCTGCATGATAATCTGACCTTCGGTTAACATCTCAGCTCTGTTTCCCTGGAAACAGATAAAGAGGGTATGTGTTAACACGCTATTGAGAGGAGCGATAAATGAATTGTAAATAGTTGATGGAGACACCGTCCCTGGGGCTTCCCTGGGTGTAGTGACTCTTGTCATATCTTGGCATGTCCTTTACAGGGGCCCTGGAAGTTGTACCAATGGAGTTGTTACAAGAGATACTGGTTTCTGTGGGGCATGAGGTTTTTAAGTCAGGGCAGTTCCTCGTGGTTCAATGTGGAGCTTGTTGTCTTGTATCTGAGCTGGTCTGCTGCAAGGACTCCTGAAATATAAGAGTTATGGGTTGAATGGTGTTCCCCAAAATACATGTTTAAGTCCTAACCCCCAGTACCTGTGGGTGTGACCTTATTTGGAAGTAGTGTTGGTTCAATGTAATGAATTTAAGCGAGGCCATTAGGATGAGACTACTAACTGCTATGCTTTATAACTGGTATGCTTATAGTGAAGATGAGATACAGAGTCACAGGAATGAATACCAGGTAATAACAAAGACAGATTAGAAAGAAAAGCCTGCCAATCGACTTCCAAAAACTTGGCTGATGAAAACTACGGATCCCAATGGTCCATTGGGCATGGGGTTTTCACTGAGTCAGAGACCAACTAGATGGCAGAAAACTTACACAGTGACACTGCCCTGCTGGCAAGTTGCATATGGTTCCTGCCTGACATCTTTCTAAATTACTCTAGGTGACTTATGGTACTAAGTCTAAATGTTTAGTAGAGCCTAAGAAGATGCTCTAGTGTTGCACCCATGCGTCAGAGCCAAAATCTAAGTATACTGGAATATATATTGGTATATATGCTTTTCCTCTCTCCATCCGTTATTCCCATCTTCAAGTTTTCTCTATAGCTATAATAATAAAAGAAAAATAATAGCAGCTAATTTTTGTTGGAAGTTCTGATGTGGCAATATAGGATAAGCACTGGACTGCTTACCACAGGTCAGTGGTTCAAACCCACAAGATTCTCCTTAGAAACCCTATAGTGGACCGCTACGAATCATAATGGACTCTATGTCATTTAATAACAACAAGAAACATTTTTTGCTGTATGCTCATTATGGGCCAAGAATTGTTTTAAAGATTTTACATATGTATATTAACTCCTCTTATGCTCATAATAAACCCACACTCTCTTCCTTGACACCTTTTTCTAGCTCAGCATGACAAAAACAATAGGAAAACCCTAATTTTGAAAGATCACAAATCCTAAACAGATTTATCTAAACTCACCACTTCTTTGACCACCCTTACAAGTTTTTTTAGTGTCTCTCACATGCTTACTGTGATAGTCTAAAGACTTGGACCTCAGCCCTCTGCCTTTTATACACCAAGCCTTATTCACATAAAAATTCATCTAGACTCATCTTTTCAACAACACTAATAGCATTCCCTATTCCCTATGCCAGACCTGTGTGCATGCTGTTATGCTATTGTAAACATAGTGAAAACTCAAAAAGGTGAAAAAAATGACATAACACCATACACTTATAGAGTGAAGAAGATGGATTTAGAATCTAGTGTCCATCTGGTCCTAAATTCCATGCAATTTCCTTTGTTCCAGCATGGCTTTCAGCTATAATTTCCCAAATAACTGATAAGAATAAATACATGCCAGGCACTACACAATGAGTGTGACATGACCTCAGTCTTCAGATGAGAGCTAAGAGGCAGGGCTCTAGTAGAAGACAGATATTCAAAGGGATAAAGTAATGTGGCCAAAGTCACACAGCCAGGATGGTATACTGTGAACACTCAAATCCAGATCGATATGACTCTGAAATACATGGTTTTTAAACCACTATCAAAACAGCTTACCAAATACACACCTAAATCTCAGACCATTCTGAGTTACATGTACCTATGGATTTACAATGACCCAATGGTTCCTATGAATTCAATATTAACCCTCTCCCTTCCTAAAAACCTTTTAAACCACCACTATTACCTTCTTCAAGGAGCTCCGGTAGCGTAGTGGTTACGAATCGGGCTGCTAACCTCAGGGTCAGCAGTTCAAAACTACCAGGTGTTCCACAGGAGAAAGATGAGGCTTTCTGCTTCCGTAAAGATTTATAGCCTCAGAAACCCTGTACAGGGTCACTACGAGTCAGAACCAACTCCACGGCACATAACAACAATATTACCTACTTCTGACTTCTAACATCTTCATCATCTTCTTCAGAGAATACTTACTTCTCTCCTCCTTCAAATGAGGGCACATCTCATTGGATCACACTTCACTTGAGTGTGCCCTGCAGATACTGCAGGTTTTACAAATAGAAGGCTGGGGGCAACCCTGCAAAGAGCACATTTACCGGCGTCATTTTTCCAACAACATGTGCTCACTTTGTGCCTCTGTGTCAGACTCTGGTAATTTTCACATTTCAAACTTTTTCATAATGTGACTGCACATTTAATAGACTGCAGAACAGTGAAAGCAGAACTTTGCTAGGCACTGGGAAAGCAAAGGATTCATGGGACTCTCAATATTGCGATATTTGCTATAAGGAAAAAGTAAAACATGGCAAGAATTACCAAAATATGACAGAGACACAAGTGAGCATATCCTGTTGGAAAAATGGCTCCAACTGACTTGTTGCATGCAGGGTTGCTACAAACCTTAAATATATATATATATATGTGTGTGTGTGTGTGTGTGTGTGTGTGTGTGTGTAGCTCTGGTAGCATAGTGGTTATGAATCGGGCTGCGAGCCGCAAGGTCAGCAGTCTGAAACTACCAGCCACTCCGCGGGAGAAAGATGAGATGATCTGTTCCCATAAAGATTTACAGCCTCGGAAACCCTGTGTAGGGTCGCTATGCGTCAGAACCGACTCCACGGCACATAACAACAACAACAACATATATATATATAAGCAGCAGTGTCTTAGAGCACACCAAAGCACAATTCAGTGATGTGAGATGTGCCTATATGTCCTTGACCTTCCATTGCTACTACTTCTCATCCCTCAGCTCTTCCTGCCTAACTTACTGCAATCACTGTCTTACCAGTCTCCCTGACTCCATTCCCTCCCTTACCTCAAGCCCTGTCCCACCACGTTCACTGTCCTGATAGACTGCTTTTACCATATTATTCTCTCAGTAAACAAACAAACAAATAAAAACCCACCTATTGACTTCCGGAAAAAGATGGCAGATCGGGTGGAAGTGTAGTGACGAGCTCTGCCAAGAACGACACAGAATACAGGACCAAGAAGGCTCAGGGAATGGT
>NW_006408648.1:3845889-3874345 GCF_000296735.1 Chrysochloris asiatica | reverse complement strand
TTTTTTTTTTTTTTTTTTTTTTGCGTTTTATTTCCAGCCTGTTTATCTGGATGAACTGAATTCCCTGCAGTACTGGCAACACACATATTATCCCCCCTGTGTGGAAGGAATGGCCATTCAGAAACCAGCAAATGAAACAGACGAGAAACAGAACCAACCAAGCCAGCAGTCAGTCTAGGCAGCCAGAGGATATTGACTCTAGATGGTCAATTTCCTTCAATGTGAACCACAGATGCTGATAAAATATTTGCAGGAGGAGTTAGGGAATGTGCTTCACTCACTTCCCAAACTGTAGCATTGAAAAGGTCAAACCCTATTTATTACAAGCTGAGAAAATATGCCCATTTTTATCCCAGCACTAAATTTAGGCATAAACTGACATCTGGCCCTTGGCAAGTTAATTTAGATGAGCTAATGCTTGTTCCTGGCATACAGGATACACTCACTAAATGGTAACTATTATTGTTACTGCAAAAATGGAGTAGCTGATGGATGTTCTCATTCAGTCTTCCCACACATTTTAAAATCAATGCCACCAATCACTTGCACATATGGGGCAAACAAAACCCCACATGGGCTGAAAGGGAGGTAGCCCTTCCTTCTGGAGTCCCTCTATGAAAAAAGGAAGGGATATTGTGCTGAATGGGTTTGCACTAGGTGGGTTTGTATTTGAGTGAAGGAGGAAGACCAGACATGACATTCCTTCCCCTTCTTCTGTCTTCCAGCAGGTAAGGAGCCAAGAGGGCAGACAAGCTCAGGGCTCCATGTAGGGGAAGATGATGCTAAGTGATGTCTCTAGCTTCTAGGCCCCACCTTGGAAAGCATGCCTCCCAAGAGCTCAGGAAGTATTTATTGAATGTAGTACCTAATCATTCTTCTAAAGCTGCCGATTTATTTAACAATCTTCTTCAAAGGATTAAGATGAATTCTTGTGTTTAGATAATGTCTGTTGTCTCTAAGGGTAGGGTAAAAATAACCAAATCATGATAATGTTTTCAGCAACTCCCCTCATTTTCTGTGCCTTAAACAAACAAACAAAATTAAATCTTGAGTTTCATTTAGTCATCTATTCTTCTTCCAAAATGTTTTTGGGATTTCTTTCCACTCTTGTCCTACTGTCACCATGCCAACACGAAGGCCCTGAAGTTATTTTGGCTCTCTTTCCTCCCTGACACCCATTCAGTCATCGATCCTGTTTCCTTTCCTTTACAGGTCTCCAGGATCTCCCCTCCGTGCCACTCCACTACCATCTGCTCACCCTGTCTCCCAACCCCTCTTCTCCACTGCAGAATGAAACTTGCTAAAAAACCCAGTATTAGTTTTGCGAGTATTAGTTTCCCTGAAACCACTAAGCAGTAGATGGTGCTCTTGTGCCTGCTCAGTGTGCTCAGAAAAGTTTTGTTCTATCAGGCACACTGGTTACAAACTTGTAACTGTCTACTTTTTACTCACCTCTGACTGTGTGTCTCTGGGGTACACAGCAGAGTGAGCTTAGACACTGGCCCTAAGCTCTAAGAATTTGTAATATAATTAGAAACATATAAGACTTTCAAGCATATAGCTATAAGATAAGGTGGGATGGAAGAGGACCAAATCAGGGCTACAGGAAAAGTTCAGAAGAGATAAAGCTCACCTCTGGTAACGAAGAATGGGCATGTAGCATTTAAGCTGGACCTTCAGCTATGATGAGGTTTCAACAGACAGTGGAAAAGCACAGATGAGGATGTTCTGGGTGATGGGAACTGAATACCCAAGACTAGTCTCACGTCCCATATTGGGTCCTCATGTGGACAAGGGTCAGTTATTGACAAATGTCAACTCCTTGGGGAAATCTCTTAGTGTGGGACAAGTACACACTGGGATAGAGCCAGTTTGTATGGAGGAAACCAAATACCCATTTTTGTTCTACACCAGGAAAGGACCTGTCAAATAATTGTTCTTTTATCACATAAGCAATTGTCCCTACAGCAGGACCTTCTTTAT
The DNA here is from genome assembly GCF_000296735.1 of Chrysochloris asiatica. NCBI lineage: Eukaryota > Metazoa > Chordata > Mammalia > Afrosoricida > Chrysochloridae > Chrysochloris > Chrysochloris asiatica. The sequence continues at coordinate 3,872,362 of NW_006408648.1, read as the reverse complement.
TCTAGAAAAGGCTTACTTAGGAGTAACTGGAGATGAGTAAAAAATGCAAAGGCATGGGATTTCATAGTTGACATAGAATGGAGAATGTGGGGAAAAACTGTTCTGGGATTCTAGCTGGAGGCATATTTCCTACAGATGAATTCATGTTCCTTCACATGTTTTAATACAGGTGTTTTGACTCTCCTCTCTGCTCTCTGCTCTTGTATAATAAGGTCTGATTCTAACTCATCTTTCAATTACCCATGCCTGGAGTCCTGGTGTGGTACTACAGGATAAGCACTTGACAGTGAATCCCAAGAAGCCCTGGTAGTAACAGTAATTAAGCACTCAGCTGCTAACTGAAAGGTTGATAGTTCAAACCCACCGGCTTCTCCAAGGGAGAAAGACATGGAGGTCTGCTTCTGTAAGGATTATAGGTTTGAAAATCCTTCTCTATCATCTAGGGTTGCTTTGAGTTGGATTCGATTTAATGGCAACAGAATCAAGCACCAGCTGCAGAAGGAAATGCAAACCCCAAAACCCCACTGCCATCAAGCTGATTCTGATTCATAGCTACCTTACAGGACAGAAAATCTTTACAGAAGCTGAATGCTGTATCTTTCTCCCATGGATATGCTGTTGGGTTCCAAATGCAAGACTCCTAAGGGGATGTGTGGAGAAGGAGAAGGAATGCCACAAATGGGAAAGGAAGCAGAAAGGTACAGGGTCATAGTGTAGATGGTAAAGAAACAAGAAAGAAAATGACTTCTTCAAAGAGATCAAATGACTGGCTAGGAACAAGCCAGTGCACACAACCCCAATCTGAGCAGATTCATTTGTTTTCACTTTATAACTTGGACCTTAACTAGCCTTTGTTCATCAAAAAAGATACTTCAGACATTTTTCTCCACTTCCCGAACTAGAGCAGAGCTGATATTTTCTTTTCCCCTGGACTGCCTTTGTTCTCTCCTTCATACACACAAGAGTCCTAGCCCTACCCTCAGTCCAGGAGCCTGGACTATTGTTGTTAAGTGCCACTGAGTTGATTCCGACTCATAGTGACCCTGTGTGACTGGTGAGTTTCAATAGTGGACCTTGTGGTTTTAATCGGCTTTGCGGTCCAGTGCTTATCTTACAGCACCACATCAGGACTCCTTCAGTAACCAATTTTGTGTTGTTCCTAAGTGCCATTGAGTTAGTTCTGACTAATAGCAGCCATGTATAGGATTTCTGAGGAGCAGCTTGTGGGTTTGAACTGCCTACCTTGTGGTTCACATTCCAGTGCTGATCCTACAGCACCACACAACGAGTCCTAGATCCCTTGATGTTTTACTGGCTCAGCTCTAGAAAGGGTGTGGTTACTATTTCTCAGGGACCCTTTTCCTCCAAGGTGTTATGCTTTTTATCAGTGCTGAATCGGATTCTCCCTATACTTCCGTCTACCTCGTACCTGGGTAAAGAGTAGGGTGGTGGTGTGCCGTGGAGTCAGTTCTGACTCATAGCAAGCCTGCATAGGATTTCTGAGGCTGTAAATCTTCACTGGAGCAGAAGGCCTCATATTTCTCCCATGGAACTGGTAGTTTTGAAGTGTTGATCTTGAGGTTAGCAGCCTGACTCATAACCACTACACTAAAATGGGTTCAGTTACCTAGCAGAGGACCTGGCTTACAATAGACTTTCAGTGTTGGCAGTGAATGAAAGAATAAATCAATGAATGCTTCTGTGAAGACGCTGTGCTCTGCATACATTTTATCTCTGATGAGGACCTTCTTTCTCTAGCTTATCTAAATTGGTGCAGACTGAACCAGGGTGAGAACCTGCATTTTGGAAAGCACTGTTCACATAGTGTTTGAGTTCTAGTGTTTAGGTTGTACCGGATCACTATGGGATCATAGTATACTCATAAGTAGAGGCCATATATGTAGATAGTTCACATACAACTCCTTCCCATTCAGGTCCCCAGCCTCATGAGAGAAACCTGGAAGAGAGTCAAGCTTTCCATGTCTGAGGACCGCCCCTAACTCCCATTTCCCTTCACCCTGTTCTCTACACCCACAATCCTCATGCAGGCTTGATAATCTCAGGATACAAATGGAAGTGAAAATGTGGGAGAGAAGACACAAGAGAGGGAGAAAGATGTAAGAAGGAGATAAACAGCTTTGGGATTAAAAAACACACATGCAGCCTCCAGAACATTGTGACTTGAATTATTTTTGGAATCTAATGTTTCTAATGTTCAAGGGGAGGAAATAATAAAAAAGCAAGTAGAGATTCCCAGGACCTGAGGACTGGAAATAATACAGGACACTGTGTTCTGTGTCAGGGGGTGGGGTGCAGACATGCTCCCTTACACTGAGTTCAGTCAACAGGAGGTGGAAGGGACGGTGGTTTAGGCCTCCACAGGAGGGGGAAGGAAGGAAGGAAGGAAAGGGTACCGGGAACCTTTCTCCAAAAAGAGCAGCAAATTACAAGCTGCCCCAAAGGTCAGTTGGTCATAGCTCTTTGAAGCCTCCCTCGGAGCACAAAGGGCTCAGGCAACTGATTTGCAGAGAGGTGTTGGCACACCCCTTGGAGACTCAGCTAGTCCTTGCACGCAGCAGATACCCCAACCTCTACAGTCACCTCCTAGGTCACTGGCATAGCCTCCTGTGGGTCAAGGAACCTCATACACATGTGTGTGTATGTTAGTGAACTTGGGTAGGAGAAGCACAACAAAAGACTTGCCTTTACATTGTAGTGCTGCTACAGCCTGACTATCGTGGACCAACCTCTCCAGCTCACCGAGGCTCAGCTGTCCCATTTGTCCAATATTGCGCAGGCACACACCCACTTGGCCTGCTACAGAAGGCAAATGGAAGAGCCAGTTTGTGAACCACTGGCTAGCTGACTTTGGGTGGGTCTCTGCTCTCAATCAAAGATTTCTATGTAAAAGGAAGGGCTGGGCCAGAAAATCTCTAAGGTCATGGTGTGAGAACACTCTAGACACTGACATTCAAAAAAATATATTATGTATTATAATGACTACAATGGCACACTTCAGTTTGACAAATGACTGTGGAGTCATGCTACTGTTGGCTCAAGGGAAATGGGGACTGGGAGGTATGGGAAAGGGGAGAGACAGTGGCCAGCATGGAAAGAAAAGCAGCAGAATTTCTCCACAACAGTCCCACTGGTTCTGACCACCTTGGGGAGGATGAGACTGTGGGTCCAGGTTTGGATTCTAGGGAGAGATCAGAACTGTTTAAACCTTGAAGAGGAGGGCAGAAAACAGCAGAAGTTTCATTGCCTAGTGACAAGGTAACCTGGGGATGAGGGGATGCCACTGCCATCAAGTCAATTCTGACACACAGCAGACTTATAAGACAGAGTAGAACTTCTGAATAAACTACAAGTAGAACTTCTCCTTAGACTCCAAGGCTACAAATCTTTGTGGAAGCAGATTGACATATGTTTTCTCCTGTGGAGGAGCTGGTGGGTTTGACTGGTTAGCATCCAAGTACTTGAACACTATGCCACCAGGGCTCCTTAACAGGACATGCAAACATCAAAAATGCAATATGCATGTAACCTTCAACATAGTGTCTACTTCCTACCATGAGGCCCCTCCCCTAGTGGTATCCCATAAATATTTTCTCATCGTGATTAACATAAAAGCAACATAATTTCATTTGCACAGATCTCCAAAAATACCAAAATGCATAGAAAGATAGCTGAGATGGATGGTACAAAGTGTTTCTGATCCCAAGTTTGCAGGGTAATAAGACAGTTATATAATAAGTCAGTGTCAAATATAATGCAAAGGAGAAGGTGACCAGTGTCTTAAATGAAGAAGATACATGATCGCCTCCCCTGGGGCACTGGGCAGAATCTCTCTCCTCTGTGTCTGTTTCCAGCACAGTGTTTTTCCAGAGCCTTTTCCCCATGGAGGTACACCCACATCCTGGGTCCGACCAATATGACCTGGGTACTCCTCTCTTTGACCTTGCCAACTGCTCTCTAAACCCACTTCTTAATTTGTTCCATTAGGCATAATTGAATATTATTTGGAACAAGTTCATTTGGAAGCTAGCACCAGTGACACTCTGCATTGTCTCAGCAGGCACCGAGTGACTAAAGAGTAAATCAAGACTGAGGTCACACAGGGGAGAAGGAAAGGAAGTGGACATTCAGGAAGGAGCTATGCAGAGCCAGGCACCAAGTCGGGCATCATCACATACATGATTCCATTTAATTCTCACAACCGTGGGCAGCCGCTGGTCTTATTTTAAATAAGGGAAAAGAACTCAGGAGATCATGGTTTCCTTTGCTGAAGAAAGTTTCATATTTTCTTTAATCATCAAGGCAACAACCCTGAAAAGAGATGAGCCTGTTGTCAATACATAGGAGAGAGTGGGTGGCAAAAAGGCAAACATCATTGTAGGATTGTCAAGCTATATAAGGGCTTAGCTATTGTTTAGTGCAGTGAGTCTGAAAGGAAGAGGAATGCAGGCTCACTTGGGATGGGTTGGGGGCTATTGCAAACTACTCTAGAGATTCTGATAGGTCTCCTTAGAAACCACTGCTACCTCTATTACACCCAGACACATACACCCTGGCTACCCCACCTCTCCTGTTGAAAGAAGGAAGGGTATTATGCATGAGAACAACCTGGAATCAGCAGAAAAGTTTAAAGGCATTGAGTTCGCCTAACTTTATCTTTGTTTGGTTGGTGAAATAATTGAGGAGGTTAGATATGTGTCCAAGGTCTTGTGACTGGTAAGTATCAGCCCAGGAAATTCCTAGCCCTCACTCACCAAAGCTCCATGTCAGCATGCACATGACACTCATGGATGCGAAGAGAATGTCACTATTTAAAAAATGAATATACAGGAAGGTAAAGATTGTGTGCTCCAATGAGAATGTTCCATAAGGGTAGTATAAGGGCAGGCACAAGCAGCCATTGGGGTCACAGTGTCCTTCAAGCCTTTGAAACAAATGAAAGCTTCTCATCTAGGTGAGACTCTTTGGTTATGGAAGAGGTGTGCAGAATACTCTAAATATTCTTTGTTCATGGATGAGGTGGGAAGTGTCACCTAAATACGTCTCAAGTATGGTGATAAAGATCTTATCTTAGACCTTTGCCAAGCACAAGGTTACACATGAAATAAATAGAACATACTGTATTATTGTTGTTGTTAATGTGCTATCTAGTCTGTTCCAATTCAGAGTGCCCCTATGCATAACAGAATGAAACACTGCCCAGTCCTACGCCATCCTCACAATTGTTATTATGTTTGACCCCATTGTTGCTGCCATTGTGTCAATCCAACTTGTTGGGGGTCTTCCTCTTTTTTTGTTGACCCGCCACTTTACCAAGCATGATGTTCTTCTACAAGGACTGTTCCCTCCTGACAAAATATCCAAAGAACTAAAGACGAAGTCTTGTCATTCTTGATTCTAAGGAGCATACTGGCTGTACTTCTTCCAACACAGATTGGTTTGATCTTCTGGCATCTACGGTACTTTCAGTATTCTTCTCCAACACCATAATTCAAATGTGTCAATTCTTCTACAGTGTTCTATATTCATTTTCAAACTTTCATATGCATATGAGGTGGCTGAAAATACTTTGGCTTGATTCAGGAGCATCTTAGTCCTCAAACTGACATCTTTGCTCATTGTTTTTGTTAAGTACAGGTGAGTCAGTTCCAACTCATAGCAACCCTGTACAGGGTTTCCAAGGAGCAGATGGTGGGTTTGAAATGCCAGTGTTGTGGTCAGCAATCCAGTGCTTATCTTATACTGACACATAAGAACTTTTTGGTTCCTGTTGTTAGATGCCATACAGTTGGTACTGACTCATAGTGACCCTGTGCACAACAACAAAACACTGCCAGTTCCTGTGCCAACCTCACAATCGTTGCTACACTTGAGCCCATTGCTGCTACCACTGTGCCAACCAATCTTGTTGGGAGTCTTCCTTTTTAACTCCCACCTCCACTTTGCTATGCACTTTAAAAAGGTCTTTTGCAGATCTGCTTATGCAATATATCATTTGCTTTCTTGACTGTTGTTCCATGAGTATTGATTGTGGATTCAAGCAAAATGAAGTTTTCAATCTTTTCTCTGTTTATCATTATGTTATTTATTGGTTCAGTTGTGAGAATTTTTATTTTCTTTACATTTAGATGCAATCCATACTGAAGGTTATAGTTTTTTATCTTCATCAGTAAGTATTTTAATCCTCTTTGCTTACAGCAAGAAAGGTTGCGCCTTCTACATAGTATAGCTTGTTAATGAATCTTCCTCCAATCCTGATGCCACATTCTTCATCATATAATCTAGTTTCTCAGATAATGTGCTGAGCATACAGATTGAGTAAGTGTGGTGAAAGGATACAACCCAGACACACACCTTTCCTGATTTTAAACCATTCAGTATCCTGTGTTCAGTCTGAATAGCTGCTTCTTGGTCTAAGTATAGACTCCTCAATAGCACAACTAAGTATTCTGGAATACCCATTTTTTGAAATGTTATCCATTGTTAGGTATGATCCACACAGTTGAATGCCGTTTCATAATTAATAAAGTACAAGTAAACATCTTTCTGTTCTTTGTTTTTAGCCAAGATACATCTGACATTATCAGTGATATCCCTTGTTCTTTGTCTTCCTCCGAATCCAACTTGAATTTCTGGCAACTCCCTGTCAATAAACTGATATAACTGTTTTTTAATTATCTGCAGCAAAATTTTACTAGCATGTGATTATTAATGATGCTGTTTGATTAATTCCACATTCCACCGGATCAACCTTCTTTAGAAAGGGTACACAAATATGAATCTCTTCCAATTGATTGGTCAGCCAAGTAAGTGTCTTCTAAATTTCTTGGCATGCATGAGTGTCAGCAATGCATCCATTTGTTGAAACATTTCGATTGATATTCTTTCAATTCCTAGAGCCTTGTTTTACACCAGTGCCTTCACAGTGCAAGTTGGACTTCTTCCTTTAATACCACTGATTCTTGATCATATACTACCACTAGAAATGGTTGAACATTAACCAATTCTTTCTGGTACAGTGACTTTGGATTCCTTTCATCTTCTTTTGATGTTTCCTATATCACTCAATGTTTTGCTCATAGAATCCTTCAATATTTCAACTTGAGACTTGAATTTTTACTTCAATTATTTCAACTTGAAATATTGAAAATGTTCTTCCCTTTTGGTTTTCTAACTCCAGGTCTATACATTTCATTGTAATAGTTGCTCCTCTGGAGCTGCCCTTTGAAATTTTCTGTTTGGCTCTTTTATTTCCTTATTCTTCCATTTGCTTTAGCTTCTCCATGCTCAAGAGCAAGTCTCAGAGTCTCTTTGACATTCATTTTGGTCTTTTCTGTCTTTTTAATGATCTTTTACTTTCTTCTTTTTCTAGATGTCATCTCACATTTCTTCTGGTTTTCAGTTTTTAGTGTCTACTGCATCAAATCCATTTTTTGAGATGGTCTCTAAATTCAAGGGAGATATCCTGGGTCACATTTTGGTTCTCTTGTTGACTTACTTTAATTTTATTCTGCTTTAGTCTGAACTTACACATAAGCAATTGATGGCCTTGTTTTGGCTGATGATATTGAGCATCTCCTCTTCTCTTTGCACAGATGTAGTCAATTTGATCCCTGTGTATTCCATCTGGTGAGGTCCACATGTATGTTTCTGAAAGAAGTATTTGCAATGAAGAAGTCACTGGTCTTTCAAAATTCTATCATGTGATCTCCAGCATTGTTTATATCCCCAAGATCACATTTTCAAACTACTGATCCTTTCTTTTTGTTTCCAACTTTCACATTCTAACCACCGGTAATTATCAATGCATTTTGATTTGTACGTTTGATCAACTTCAGCCTGAAGAAGTTGGTAGAATTCATGAGTTTCATCATCACTGGTCTTAGAGGTAGTGCATAAATTTGAATAATACTGGTATTAACTGGGTTCCTTGTAGTAGGCATATGGATATTATCCTACCACAGACAGCATTGTACTTCAGGATCGATCTTGAAATGCCCTCTTTAACAATGAATGTGACACCATTCCTCTTTAAGTCTCCATTCCCAGCATAATATGGATTCAAATTGTCCAATACCAGTCTGTTTAAGCTCACTAATGTCTAGAAGTACTGGTGTGGCACTGTAGGGTACGCACTGGACTACTAACCACAAGGTTGGTGGTTCAAACCCACTAGTCATTCCTCAGAAACTCTTTAAGTTAAAACTGACTTGATGGCACTTAAAAACAACAACATTTAGCATTATCAATCTTTATGCATTCCATTTCAGTTTTGACGACTTTGAATTTTCCTAGATTCATACTTTGTACATTCCATGTTCTGATTACTAACGGATGTTTGCAGCTGTTTCTTCCCACTTTGAGTTGTGCCCTATCAGCAAATGGAAGTCTGGAGAGCTTTGCTCCATTCACATCAAGGTTAACTCTACTTTGAGGAGGCGGCTCTGACCCAGTTGCATTTTGAGTGCCTTCCAATCTGGGGGGCTCATCTTCCAGCACTATATCTGAAAATGTTCCCCTGCTATTCATAAGGTTTTCAATGGCTAACCATTCAGAAGTGGCCTGTCTCACCTTCTTCCTAGTCTTGGTATGGAAGTTCCACTGAAATCTCTTCACCATAGGTGACCCTGCTGACATTTAAAATACCAGTTGTGTAGCTTCCAGAATTACAGCAAGTCATCACAGTACAACAAGCTGACAGACGAGTGGTGGACATACTGAGTACAACAATAATAAGTACCATTTCAAAACTGGAAGCCCTATTGAATAGGTTTGTTCAATCTTTTTAGGGAGTCCTGCCATAGAAAATGGGAGCATGCTCCTCTTTTACAGACTGTCTTTGGATAAGACTAGAAAATGAGCTTCCTGGGGCATACATTTGTAATGGTTAATTTTATGGATCAATTTCACTAATGCTATAATCCCCAATTATTCAACCAAACACTAATATGGGTGCTGCTGATATGGTTGTGATGACCATCTGCAATCAGTTGACTTATACAGGAAATGACCCTCTATAACATGGTGGGCCTCATCCAATCACTTGAAGGCCTTAAAAACAAAAAAACTTCGATTTCTCGAAGAAGAAATCTGCCTCAAGACTGTTGTATCAACTTCCGTCTTAGTTTCCAATCTGCCCTACAGATTTCAGATTTGCCAGTCCTCATGATCTCAATCTCAAACTCAGTTAGTATGTATCTATCTAGCTCTATATCTATCCTGTTGGTTCGGTTTCTCTGGAGAACACTTACTGATACATCATACTGTTTTATCATTGTGTTTATTTCTTTATGCAGAAATAAAGTATAAGAAGAGTTCTCACTGCATTGTATGCACTGTAGCTCTTCTAAGCACTGCTCCTTCCCCACAAAAAGACTAGACGGTTGTGTGGGCCTTCCTGGCTTGGCAACTTAAGTATTTTCTGACTCCTTACATTGGTATCAGCACAGAGATGGGCACTGGGAGGTCACAACAGCTGTCATCAGGATGATAAGTCTGAGATTTCCATAGTATGTGGAGGTAAACTTTTCCACCTCTGATTCTAAGGTCCTTCCAGACGTCTGATTCTAAGATGGCCATCCTATGTGGGTGTCTACAAGTCTACTGAATGGTCTCTAATAGGGCAGCAGCCCATTGGCCTCTCTAGGATAATGGGTCATGAATGCAGGATAGATAACCATCATCACACATGATCCACTGTAGCTGGAGGGGCTGCACAGAGAGCTGTAATCTGCACCAAGCTAGTGAGGAGTAGCCCAGTCTATGTTCTGTGAACACAGTGGAGGCGAAATCTATTAGTTATAGACCAGAGGGCAGTGGGTCCAGCTAAGGTGGTCCACCTTCCAACAAGATACATTAATGATGTGTTACCTGAATCACCTCTGAGTTATCCAGCCCTTCCACAAATTGCTCGTTTAAGCTTTCTCACCATTCCTAAACTGCCAAGTTTCCTCTTCCCTGAACACTCCCCAAGTCAGAGACTGGGCCTAGGATGGTGCAGCGCACACAGCAGACAGGTAAATAGGAGTGTTGATCTCCTTAATTAGGCTGTGAGTTGCTCTAGGCTAGAAACGCTGTCAACCCTTTTTTGTTGTTGAAGTACTTTGCTTTGGGCTAATGACTGCTGCTCAATAGTTTATTAAATGAATGGGTGACCTGTTGTATGAATTATCCCTGAATAGGGTCCCTCCTCCTTAAATGCTTAATTTGTAGAGAAAATGGCTCCCTCATTTCATCCTCACAATGGGGAAAGAGGGGAGTCAAGTCAGAGGTCAGGGGAAGGCGGAGAAAGGTGTCTTCACTCCCCAAAGCCAGTGAGTAAAAGGGGAGAGCCAACCCATTATTCAAGCCCTAGGAAACAAGCTGTCACCCACAGGGCCACAGGGCAGACTCTGTGCCCACCTCATTTACTAAAATAGAAGCTAGGCTCCTTCGACTGCCAAGTGCTTCCCAGATCTGGGACTAGAGGCCTCTATCCAATAAGTCTCTCACCAGAAAGGAGACTAAGACATGGCTCACACCGTAACTATGTCCTCACACCCTTGTTTAGATGTGGATGTCCACACAAAACCCTTACCACAGACCATCACTCTCCTCAGCCCCTTTCAAAACACCAAATAAGTCAAGCGTTGAAGCACTTAGCTCTGGACAAATATTTCAATCTTCAAACAACTTAGAAGGAACTTTTTTTTTTCTCTCCCCTGCTCACACCCAGCACATTTTCTGTGGTGACTGGGTCAAGTCTGAGAGTCATTTCTTCACTACTGACTCAATATCAAAATATTCCTGGGCTGCTCTCTTCCTGTCATCCTTTTCACTCCCTCTGCTTTGTTTTTAGAATGCTCTCTCCCTCTCTTCTCTACACACACTTATTTTTATAACAAACACAACATAGAACAGATTCTAAACCTACAGTCCATGGTTAGAATTCAGGAACAGTGAACTTGGATGAGGAAAGAAAGTACATCTTTATTGTTGCACTGTAGGATAAATACTTGTCCGCAAGTCAGTTTGAACTGCAAGATCAGTGGTTCAAACTCACAAGTCGCTCCTCAGAAACCCTATACAGGGTTGCTATGAGTCGGAGATGACTTGACAGCACTTAACACAACAAACTAAAATACTGAATTCCCTTTAATTATGAATCCAGGCAACATTAGTGTTATCAATATTTGTGTTTTGACACCAATGGAAAACCTAACCCAACCCCACCCACTGCTACTGAGTCAATTTCAACTCCTCATGACCCTGTGGGACAACACAGAACTGTCCAATAGGGTTTCAAGGCTGTAAATCTTTATGGGAGCAGACTGCCTCATCTTTCTCTTATGGGGTGGCTAGTGGGTTTGAAACACTGACTTGTTAGTAGCTGAGCACTTTAACCACTGGGCCATCAGGGCTCCTTCAACACCAATAGAAATGTACATATTTTCACATTACATCTGAATTCTTGCCTCAAAATATTTATGCTCATCATTACTACAAGACTATGGTAATTACTAAGAAGCTCTGGTAGCGTAGTGGTTATGAATCGGGCTGCGAACCTTAAGGTCAGCAGTTCGAAACTACCAGCTGTTCCACACGAGAAAGATGAGGCTTTCTGCTCCCGTAAAGATTTACAGCCTTGGAAAACCCTGTACAGGGTCACTATGAATCGGTTCCAACTCCACGGCACATAACCACCACCACCATGGTAATTACTAGACCTCAAGTATAACTTATTATTTAACATGTTACTTAACAATATATTGGAGTCCTGGGGTAGCGCTGAGGGATAATGCAACAACACTCAACAACAACAACCTAACAATATGTTGGAATCCTGGTGTGGTGCTGTGGGCTAATGCACTGGACTGCAAGGTTAGTTTGAACCACAATGGTTGGCAGTTCAAGTTCACCAGCCACTCCTCGGAAACCCTATACAATGTTGCTATGAGTCAGAACCAACTCAATGGCACTTAATAACAACAATAAAGGATAGGTAACTGTTATTGAAAATTAATATTTTTTTCAATATAATTGCTTTCCAAGCCTTGTTGTTTTTAAGTGCCATCGAGTTGGTTCTGACTTACAGTGACCTTGTATAGTATTTGCGAGGAGCAACTGGTGAATTTGAAATATACTATTTTATAAATTTTTGTAGATTATGAACTAAGATGGTCTGCAAACCTCAATCAATGTCAGTAGTTCAAAGCTACCAGTCGCTCTGAGGGAGAAAGATGAGGCTTTCTGTCCCCATAAAGATTTGTTATTGTTGTGAAGTGCTGTCGAGTTGGTTATGACCCGTAGCGACCCTGTATTGGGTTTCCAAGGAGTAACTGGTGAGCTTGAACCACCAATCTCAGGGTTCACATGACTTTCCAATCCAGCACATCAACTCACAGCACCACACCAGGACTCATAGATTTACAGTCCCAGAAACCTTATGCAGTCATTATGAGTTGGAACTGACTCAGTGGCACACCATCACTGCTGCCACTATACAGTTATAAAATGGTCCACAGAACACAAAGGTCAAGTGGCCATGCTGTGCTATGAGCAATGAAAGGTGGGATCTGAGGTTTTCTCTAGAGTCATCAGGGCATGGGGCAGGGGACCTAGGGGGTAATGTGTAGTACACCTGTGGTAATATTAGGCAGCTCCTGGAGCAGACAGCTGGTGTGGGATTTAGAGACAGACTTAGATACAGGCTCTCTAACCAGTAGTGTGATCTTAGGCAAGCTACTTTAGCTTTCTGAGCTTCCACTCCCTTCACTGTAAAAAGGAATAATAAAACATCATATGATTCTTGTGGGCAAGAGTTGAGAGAATACATGTGTGGCAGCAATTATTGACTGGGTGACTTTTTGAAGAGCAACCTTCCCTACCTGGTAATTTCTGGGGCTCATGTATGGAACTCGCGAACACTCCCAGGCAATCTATGTGACAATCTCCTGCCTTCCCTTCTGTCCTAGGCTCACGGAACAGCACCCAGGCCAAAGTGCAAAGCAGATTTCTACCCCAGAGTAGAAAGTAACCAAAGTACGTAGGGGTTATTCCAATACTTTCCAAGAATGGCGATGGGACACATGGACAGAGCAATTGGCTCCTGACCTGGGCTCTCTTCTCTCAGTGTGCAGCTGCTGGGATCCTGCAATCCAAGTTGCCCCTCCCAGAGCAGGCCACACTGGCCAGGGTCACACCCCGGCTGCTGGGCAGAGAGGGCTGAGAAAGCACAGAAGAAACCCTTGTAACTCCCAAGGTTGTGCAAGAAACCACTTTACACGTCTCTTCTAAAACCTGGCTTCAATGGTGTTCAAAATTCTATTGTAGAAGAGGGATCATGCACTCATAGAAAATCGCATAAATTGATACCCATCTGATTTTAAATTGATTGGAAACCAGAAAAGTTTATATAGAAAAAGTAAAACCAACCATGAACCTGGTCCCTAGAAAACAAAATCATCAACATTTTGTGCTTTTTCTTCCATAGATACATCACTGACATGCTTATACAAATTGGGATCAAATTACACAGAAAGTTTTGCATCCTGATTTTATCATCTGAAAATGCCTAAAGACATGCTCAATATGGTCTCTTGTTGTTTTATGCCATCAAGTCGGTTCCGAGTCACAGCAACCCTATATAGGGTTTCAGAGAAATAGCTGGTGGGTTTGAACCACCCACCTTGTGGTTAGCAATCCAGTCAGTGCTTATCCTACAGAGTCACATCAAGACTCCAAAAGATCTTCAGTATGGCTTCTTAGAGACCACAAAACTCTAATATTGGATGCTGCTTGCAAAACTCATATGTTAAAAGAGATGTCATGGTATTCCTAAGAATAGTATTGTGCATTCAGACATAGTTATACCCAGAAAACTGATAAGAGGAGGGACTGTTTCTCTCTTCTTAAAAAGCACATAGTGGGAAACTCTCTTCTTCAGATTAGAGAGCATTTAGAGAAGGTACTTTTGTATTCTCAGCAAAGAGGCACTCACTAGATGACATTTGTTATTTTTCACTTCCTCATCTCTTCTCAGATAAGAAGAAAGCTTTGAATATTCACTGCTGCAAAAATGGTGTCACAATTCTGAAAGTGCTCAACAGCTGGAAAAAAAAAAAAAAGCAAAATCCAGAGAAAGTTGTACGGTAGGTAAGAAAAGTCCTGGACTTGGAAATACAAAAAGCTAGACTCAGATGTTAGCTCTGCCGCTGTAGGCCAAGCACAATCAGCATCCTTTACTTGTATGTGAGGACAAGCATTGTGTTCACCTCAGAAGTACTGTGCGATTATACAGTATTGATAATAATCACTTGCTAAAGTTACTGTGGCTCTTACTGGTATGGTTGTGTGTTGTTGGATGTTTTGCTGGCTTGGCCCACTCACTGTATGCACTTAGCAAGGCAGTGTCCAACAGTGGTCAAAAATCAAGCACTTTGGAGCCAGACTACTTGCATCTGGACTTACAACTTAATGGCTTCGCCAAGCTATTTAACCTCCCAGTTCTTCCATCTGGTTCTGACTTACAGTGAACTATCTTGTAGAATTCTTGAGAAAATTAAAATTAATTTACACACAGTACTTGGCATATAATAAACACTGGTGTGGCGTTGTGGGCTAATGTGCTGAACTTGGATTGTAAGGTCAGTTTGAACTGCAAAGTCGACAGTTCAAGCTCACCAGCCACTCCTTAGAAACCCTATACCGGGTTGCTATAAGTTGGAACTGACTTGACAACACTTAACAACAACTACAACATAAGGGTAAGCATTAGAGTCAATGATCAATGGCCAAGTATAAAACTGAAAGAAACTTAGACCAGTTTTTTTAAAAAATAAACAAGCACACAAAACAGTTGTAAACAGATCCATTTCAACTCATGGCACCCCTGTGTGTCAGAGTAGAACGTGCTCCATGGGATTATCTACGGCTCTGATTTTTAAGCAGTAGAGCACTGGGCTTTTCTTCTGAGGCACCTCTGGGTAGATCTAAACCACCCACCTTTTGGTTCGTAGTCAAAGGCTTTACCACCAGGAACACCTTAAATTTCCCATAAAAGTAGTCTGAGGGCACTCCAAACGTTTATAGAAAAGTGGAATTAAAAGATGATGGAATTTTTCCCTGAACTTTTTGAAGCCCCCTTACACTGCCATTAATTTGGCAGTTGTATTAGCAGCCTCCACCAATTTCCCTGTAAATCTATATGCCCCTACCACACAAGCTAAGGTTTGTCCCACTCCCTCCCTACCTTCTCTGCATCCTGTTCAAAGAGCCGCAGTTGGAAGCACTGGTCCAGTTTGAGCTTGCGCACGTGCCACATCTGGTGCAGGTGCTGTCGCGTTGAGTGCAGCTTGTCCAGAAGGCTGGTGATCTTGGGCACCAGGCTCTGGAAATCAGCGCTGCCTGGGATGCAGTTACGCCCTGAGAAGCCATCACTGCAGCGAATGCATTGTAACAGTCGCTGCCCCTCCCGGTCCAGTTCCTCCACAGGGGCCTTCAGCACCTTCTTCTTGAGTTGTGTGTGCTCATCAATGAGCCTCCTTGAGCCCTCAACGTCCACGGGGAACTCCTTACGGGCCAGCATCTCCTGTAGGTCTTCGAGGCGCGAGAGTAGGTGCACCGCACTGTTGAAGAACTCCTCCAGGGAGAGCCGCAGCTCGATCCACTCCTCATGGTTGTAGTCCAGGGAGCCGTCAAATTCCTCTGTCAGCTGGGATGGATCCACCAGCTTTGTAAGGCCTTCCACGGATACCATGCTGGTCTGGGAGGAACAGACACAGACAGGAGACTCAGTGATGCAGGTAGAAGTGGGGGAAAGAAGGGGCAAAGATAGTCAAGGGGAAGGATAAGATGAGTCCACATAATAATGGCCACAACCTGCCTAGGGAAGGCCAGTAGAAACATGTGGTGCCCACTGGTCAAGAGGCACACAGATCGACCAGATCAGAAGTCTCCACAAACAAGAGGACTGGTCCAAAAAGCCTCTCCATCTGCCAAATATTTTTCATTCCAGGAAATATGGCTCACCTCTCCTTCCCTCCTCCCCACCCCCACGTTCACCCCTAAGGGCTTCAGATATTAAAAGCAGGAAAAGAGGAAAATCTTGGGGGGGTGGGGCGGGGAATCAAACTTAGTGTCTGGTGGTCCAGTGTTCTATAGCTTTAAACCCAGGCCAAAGGACCCAGAGTGTCATCATCTTTGAATTAAGTAATGTGAATCAGTACTTGTGCTTTAAGAATCTCTCAATCAGTCACAGCCTAGTCCTAAGATTCTCCCAATAGCAGAGGGGGCGGGGGGGGGGGGCTGGGAAACAGAGGGTCTGGGTCCCTGGTTTAATCTGGGAACTACCTATAAACTCAAGCAGAGAGGATAATGTCTGTCTCCAGGACACAATGCAACGTCAGCAAATGACAATGAAAACAACCACCTATCATTAAATCGTCCTTTCCATACTATAAGGCTCCATGCTTTTCTTCTCTTGAAGAAGAAGAGGTTATCAAATATCTGGGTTCAAATCCCAGCCCTACACTTATCCCAGGGCAAGCTTTTGAAGCTCTTTGGGACTCTATCTCCTTATCTATATAATGGAAGTGACAATACCTTTCTCACAGGGCTGTGCCAGGATCAAATGAGTTAAAGAGTATAAAACACGTAGGGTGCCGGACCCAGAGTATATGCTCAATCCCAGTAACTATCACTGTGATAGTTACTGAAAGGCAGAGTCACTATTCAACAAAAGCAGTTAGTCTGTATCTTCCTACTATCTGAGCGTCTTGCCTTCTCCCCTTCCTAAGATAGAAGAAGGAGCTGCCACAGGAAGAAGGGATGGTCTAGAATAGTGGTTCTCAAATTTGACTAAAAAAATTTTTTTTGAAGAGCGCTGATGCTCAACCCCCACCTAGAAATCCCGATTTCCTTAGCCTGGAGTGGAGCTTAGGCATGGATGTTGTGTGTTAATGCTCCCAGGTAATGCCTTACTAACCTCTGCTACTCGAGATCCTTATTTCACAAAGTGTGACTCTCACATCAATCATACTAGCATCACCTGGGAGTCTGTAAGAAATGCAGAATTTCACCCTATCTCAGACCTAAAGAGTTAGAATCTCCATTTGAACAAGAGCTTTCATGCACCTAGTAAGCTTTGATAATTGATGTTCTAGAGCTCTTTCGTTTTAGATTTTGGCTCAAAGTCTGCCACTTCCAGGAAGTCTCCCTGCTCAATCTGCACTACATATTTAATGTGCTGTTTTTGAGATACTGAGATAGCATTTACTCATCTTCTGAGTAGGAGGCCCCTAGTTATCCCTCCTGGACTTTTGACAATAGGAAGCAGAGGCAAGCGTGCTCAACTTGGGATAAAGGGGTGTGCAGGGCAGCTATACTGAAGCACAAGTTTCAAGGCTTATTGGAAAGATTGTTTTCAGTCTCTTCATACATTTATAGGCCTGTTGTCACTGCCTTTGTATAAACAAACCAAAATTATAAAAAGCATTTTCCCACAGGACTCCTAGTATTCTGTAAGGGTGCTAGGGGAATATGGTAGTTAACTGTTTTTATCCTAAATCAAATTTAGTGTGTTATTTACACAGAGTGAGAACTGACTCCATCAGACCAATGTGTTCAAATCTGCCCAAATGGGCAAGTGCTCGTGGCCCCTTGGGGACAAGAGACTGGAATGGAAATTGCTTAAAGATTAAAAGCAGATCTGCCTTGACACCACACACACACACACACACACACACATGTTACCCCCCAATTCCACACACTCAGGTAAAGGACCAGAATTCTGAGAAAGGGTACCATTCAAAGTTGAGCTGGGGACACATATGTCCCCCTTAAAAATCTTCAAAATTCTCAGGGGATACATTTTTCCTCTGGGAAAGCTGCTTAAAAACTAACATGTTTACCCTGATCATAAAAGTCACACATCATCCCTGAAAGGAAAGAGAAAAATATGAAGAAAATTAAAACCACCATAATCCAGCCTCCTCAAATAATAAGTCACTGCTAACATTCCCATGTCTTCCGGTCTTCTCTCTCTCCCTCTCTCTCCCTTGTTGCTGTTGTTAAGTGCCATCGAGTCAGTTCCGACTCATAGCAACTCTGTATAAGATTGCTGAGGAGCAGCTGGTGGGTTTGAACTGCCAACCTTGCAGTTCAAACCAACCTTGAGGTCCAGGGCTTATCCTACAGTGTCATACCAGGATATACTCACACAACTATATGGGTTTTTATTAATCTCATTTTAATTTAATGAAATCCCAAGGAAATTCACCACCATAATATGACGACCACCACGAAACTGAGGCAAGACCATGAGCCCTATATATATGTATTTTTAAAACAAATTTGAGATTATACTGTCCATACTGTTTTAGGTTGCTGTTGTCAAGTGCTGTTGAATCACTTCTGATTCATAGTGATCCTGTATAGGGTTTCCAAGAAGTGACTGGTGGGTTTGAACTGCCAACTTTGCAGTTAGCAGTCCAGTGCTTATCCTACAGAGCCATGCCAGAACTACATACTGTTTTATAACCTGCCCTTTATAGCTTAATAATAAGCCATGAGCATTTTACCATAACATTAAGTATCTTTCCAAAAATAAAGTTTAATGACTTTTCAGTATTTGTGTATTGATGTCACCTTACTGGTAATACCAATATGTATTTGATATAGAAAGCCACTCAACTGCTAACCAAAGGTCAGCAGTTTGAACCCACCAGGTGTTCTGTGGAAGAAAGGCATGGCAGCAATTCTACTCTGTCCTGTTGGGTTGCTATGAGTCAGAAATGACTCAATGGCAATGAATTTGGGTTCTTGGCGCTGGGGTTAATGCGCTGGACTGCAAAGTAGGTTTGAATCTCAAGGTTGGCAGTTCAAGCTCAACAGCTGCTCCTTAGAGACCCTATACAGGGTCACTGTAAGTCAGAAGCTACTCTAAAGCACTTAACAACAACATTAATATAGAAAGAAATGTGATGAACATCTTTGGACATTTTTTTGCTATGTGAATATAATTAGTTTTCCATCTTGTAGTTTTGTTTTAAAAATATTTTCTTAAAAGAATAATTCATAGATCAATGAATACAAACCCTTTTTAGGCTTTTGAAACAAATTGCAAAGTTGCCTCAGAAACACCTGTTCTGTTACACGCTGACCAACGGTAAACATGAATGCCCGATGACACTGTGCATCTGGAACAATCTCCTGAGCCTCTCCTTTCTCTCCAGCCTCTAACTGATAAGGTCCTTTGCATGGTGCACATGGTTAGATAGATGGAGAAGGGGATGTGAGAAGTAAGTGTGTGGATGGCAGAGGGGAAGGAAGAGAAAGAACATGCTTAAGAGAGAGGACTGACTCACCTCAAATATGAATTTTGAGCTGCCAAAGTTGGTCTTCTGTTTCTGCCAGAAGTTGTCAGGCTTGATGATGAGGGCCACATGGATCTCAGCTGGAAAGGCTTCCTGCAGTGTCTTGAGGAGGGGCTTGATGAGGTCCCACTTGGAGCCCCGCATGTCGATGATGACGGTGAAGCCACGTTTGCACACGTCCTCACTGGGGGAAGTCAGAGGTCAGGCATGGTCACTCTGGGCAGTACAAAGTCAAAAAGGATCCAGGACCTGCATTCCCCTTGACCTAGACACAAGGTCTCCTGTCTACCTTCCAACCCAATTCAAAATGTACTGTTGCTGAAAACCTTTCTAAATTCATTCTATTTGACAACTGGTCCCACCTTATGCCTTCTCCCAGAATTTATGAAAGAACTTGGGTTTCTCTGTAGACATTACCACTTGTTGGAATGTTCACTGTCTAGGTATTTGCAATTTTTGTTTTAATTTTTTTCTCCTTTTCTTTTACGAAGAGTCATGTTACCCCTATTTGAATATAATCTCTCTACAAATTTTGTGGTCCCTTAAATCTGAGATGGAAAGACCCTGGCTCAAGTACTGTTTTTCCCTGTGTCCATATTACTGGAAGGCAGGGCCACTGACATTGGCGCATGGTACTGCTGAAACCAGGCTGGGCCCAAGAACATTCTGCAACAGATGGCTTTAGAATCCTTCTACCAATTGGCTAGAGATGGTACACAAATAACATATAAAACATATAATACCGTATATTTGCCTGCCTTGTATTTAAGCTACATTACTTGTAGTTCAAAGTGTTTATCAATTTTTTAAAATCAGGTTGCAGAGTTGTTCTGTGATTAGAGATAACCAATGATGGGACTCAGATGCAATGGTGGCTATGGCCCAGTTGTCTTTCTTTATACTTTATACTTTCTTTATAAAGTCAGGATGTAAAAAGGCATGTAGGGGTGGGGTTGGGATTGCGTAGCTGCTGTTGAAATCAAGGCTAGCTGAAGTGACCATCTTAAAAAAACAAGAAAAAATAAGGCTAAGTTAATTAAGATTTTGTTATATTACTTATAAAGTAGCCACGTTTATAATTGCTTAGACATTTGGACTTTGACTATAACTTCTGAGCATAGAATGAAAAATAAATGAAGATCAAAATAGTTACAACATGCAGTGTAGAAGAAAGTCTGTGCTACTTAGGGATCTTTCCTTCTTCTTGGTTTATCTGACCTGTCTATTCACTTTATAATTCAAAATAGACTGTTTAATTCACATTTTACCATTTTCATACAAACACTGGTGTAATATTTTCCTGGGGGTCTTTAGTTTACTAGCTTCCAGATTAAATCACTTCCAGATTACAATCGCTTGAACACGGAACTTGGTGTCTTTAGTTTACTAGCTTCCAGATTAAATCACTTCCAGATTACAATCGCTTGAACACGGAACTTGGTGCCTGGCAACACCACATATCAGCTATTCACAGCTTCATTTTCAAATCTCAACCACTGATGAGAATGTCACAGGCTGGTGAAGAGCTCCTGTGATTGTGTAAAAGCCTCCCTACTAGACAGGAAACTCCCCAAGTGAGGAGATTTCCCATTTCTTCTCATATCCCAGTGCTTAACACAAAGGACTAGAGTCAGTATGGTAAAAAGACTGAGTCTTATTTCTGCCCCAAGCCCAGCATTCCCAAGGAAAGGAGTTGCCTCTTCTACTCTGATACTTATTAAATCAATAAGTAGCTAGAATCCTCCATAAACAACCTTCTCCACCCTATTGCCGTAAAGCAGCATGACTTTTTAAGTTATAAGATTTCTTTCCCATTATAAAAGAAATGTCTGCTGATTATAGAAAAGTTGAAATATTAAAGGACCTGGTGGTGGTGGTTGTATGCCATTGAGCCAACTCATAGCAACCCTGTGTAGGATTTCTGAGGCTGTAAATCTTTAAGGGATCACACAGAGCAGGAGGTGGATTTGAACTGCTGACTTGTGGCTAGCAGCCTAAAGCATAACTCACAAAGCACTAATGGTAGAAGTTATCGAATTTACTTATTTATTTCTTTTTCAGGCCTATTTCCTTCTGGACTCCTGGTATGGTGCTGTGGGATCAGCACTGGATTTTTCAATCCCAGGATCAGCAGTTCAAACCCAACAGCTGATTCTCAGAAACCCTATCTAAGGTTGTTATGAGTTGGAACTGACTCAACAGCACTTAACGAAAACCACAACAATTCCTTCTAGTCTTTTTCATGCATAGAGTTTTCATATCATATAGTGTTCTACTGTAGCATATTGAGAGTTTACTTATGTCTAAAATCTCTTAGAAACGATTCAATTTACTGACACACAATAAGCCATCCTCTGCCTGTAATCATTCCCATTACTGCTTTACAATATCAACTGTGATTGTGTAAGGAATATCAACCACCATGTCCACCAACAATATATGAAGTAACCGCCCTTTACTGT
Organism: Chrysochloris asiatica; assembly: GCF_000296735.1. NCBI lineage: Eukaryota > Metazoa > Chordata > Mammalia > Afrosoricida > Chrysochloridae > Chrysochloris > Chrysochloris asiatica. Next base: position 3,850,530 of record NW_006408648.1, on the reverse strand, counting down.
GTCTTCTCCAGCACCACACAATCACAGTCATTGAGGTTTTTAATCTTTGTCCATTTTCTGGGGGAAAATACTGCTTACATTTAAAATTGCATTTCTTTGATTACTAGTCATAGCTTACCGACTTATAAATATTTCTTCTGGGGATTATATGATGAGTTCTTTTATCCATTTTCCTATTGGGGTTTAGTGACTTTTCCCATTGAGTTGAATTTCACATGACTCATATTTGTTGCATGCTCATGTGTCAGATACTGCAAAGCAGCTCTCAATGTGGGTCTTGCCCTTTGTTGGAAATGCCTGGCTTCCTTGTTTACCTAATCATCATAGCTATTACTATAGTTATACTTACACCAGAAATCTCCATGTCTAACAACAGTAGGCATATGACTATCCCAGATTCGAAACATACTGATCCATAGCAGGATGCACACTTTAATAATTTCTGACAACTAAAGTAGGAATCAGGGACTAATTTTCTCTAAGAAGTTCTCCGACTCAAGAGATGAGGAAAGCGGGCCAGAGGCTGAATAATGAGAGCTAATCTAATTGACATCTTTCAGTGAAAGTAGTTTGCTCTCCCAAGGTGCATAGTGTGTTTGGTTTCAAGTAAGGGACATAGCTGGGTGAAGGACAAGAACTTTTTACCATATACTTATTCTATGCTGTGGACAGACTAGAAAGAAGGAAAGGTGGACTACTTCAGAATGTTTAGCCACTAAAACCCTTATTGAATAGCAGTAGAACATTGTCAGGAAGCAGCAGATTATTGAACATTGAAACATGATGAATAGCACTAGAATATTGACAGATACAGTGCCAGAAGATAAGCCCCTCAAGTTGGAAGGCACTTAAAATATGACAGGATAAAAGCTGCCTCCTTAAAGTAGAGTTGACTGAGATGACATGAATGGAGTAAAGCCTTTGGGACCTTCATCTGCTGATGGGGCAAGTTCAAAATGAGAATAAACAGTTGCAAACATCCATGAATAATTGTAACATGGATTGCATGAAGTATGAATATAAGAAAATTGGAGCTTGTCAAATATGAAATGGAATGCATAAAGATCGATGTCCTAGACATTAATGAACTGAAAAAAACTGGTATTGGCCATTTTGACTCTAACAATCACATGGTTTACTATGCCAGGAATGACAAATTGAAGAGGAATGGCATCCCATTCATCATCAAAAAGAACATCTCAATATCTATCTTAAAGTATAATGTTATGTGTGGTAGGATAATATCCATACGCCTACAAGGAAGACAAATTAATACAAAAAATTATTCAAATTTATGCTCCAAGCAATAAAGTCAGTGATGATTAAAATGAAGAACTGTACCAACTTCTTCTGTGTAAAACTGACCAAACATGCAATCAACATGTATTGATAATTACTGGTGAATTGAGTGCAAACGTTGGAAACAAAAAGGAAGGATTGCTGTTGTTATGTGCCTTTGAGTGGGTTTCAATCCATTGTAACCCTATGTACAACAAAACAAAACACCATCCAGTCCGGCATCATGCTTACAATTGCTGCTGCTCTTGAGTCATCCTCACAATAGCTACTACCCTTGAGCCCATTGCTGCTGCCACTGTGCCAATCCAACTCACTTTGTGGTCTCCCTCTTTTTTGCTGACCCTCCACTTTACTAACCATGATGTCCTTCTCTAGGGACTGGTCTCTCCTCCTGACAACATTTCTGAAGCATGAGAGGTGCAGTCTCCCCATCCTGGCTTCTAAGGAACATTCTGTTTGTACTTCTTCCAACACACATTTGTTTGTTCTTTTCACAGTCCATGGTATTTGCGTAGTGGTTACGAATCGGGCTGCAAACCTTAAGGTCAGCGGTTCGAAACTACCAGCTGCTCCGCGGGAGAAAGATGAGGCTTTCTACTCCCGTAAGGATTTACACCCTCGGAAACCCTGTACAGGGTCGCTATGGGTCGGACCCGACTCGACGGCACTTAACAACAACAACAAATCACCTTAACTCAAATGCATAAAATTCTTTTATGGTCTTCCTTATACACTGTGCACCTTCACATGCATATGAGGCTATTGAAAATACCATGGCTTGGGTTACCATACCTTAGTCCTCAAGCAGACATCTTTGCTTTTCAATATTTTAAAGAGGCTTTGTACAGCAGATTTGCCCAATGCAACAAACACGTCGTTTGATTTCTTGACTGCTGCTTCCACAAATGTTGATGGCACATCCAAGCAAAATGAAGTCGTTGACAGCTTTGATCTTTTCTCCATTTATCATGAAGTTGTTTATTGGTCGAGTGGTGAGAATTTTTGTTTTCTTTATTTTGAGATGCAACCCATACTGAAGACTGTGGTCTTTGAGCTTCACCAGTAAATATGTTAAGTCCTCTTTGCTTTCAGGAAGCAAGGTTGCAGCATCTACCTTTCATAGGTTGTTAAGGAGTCTTCCTCCAATCCTAATGGCACATTCTTCTTCATATAATCCAGCTTCTTTGATTATGTGCTCAGCATACAGGTTAAACAAGTATGGTGAAAGAATACAGCCCTGGCCCACACCTTTGATGATTTTAAACCATTCAGGTCTCCTCTTAGTCTATGTACAGGTTCCTCATGAGCACAATTAAATGTTTCAGAATACTCATTCTCCACAATGTTGTCCATTGCTTGTCTTTATCCACACAGTTGAAAGCCTTTGCATAGTCAATAAAACATAGGTAAATAGTCTTTTTGGTACTCTCTGCTTACAGTCAAGATCCATCTGATGTCAGCAATGATAACCCTCATTCCTTGTCCTAGTATGAATTTAGCTTGAGCTTCTGGTAGTTCCCTATCAATGTACTGTTACAGCCCTTTTTGAATTATCTTTATCAAAATTTCACTTGCATGTGACAAAAATAACATTGTCAGATGATTTCAGCATTTCATTGGTTCATCTCTCTTTGAATGGACACAGATATGGGTCTTTTCCAATCAGCTGGCTAGGAAGAAGCTTTCTTCCAAATTCCTTAGTACAGATAATTGAGCGCTTTCAGAGCTGAATCAGTTTGCTGTAAAATTTTAATTTGCATTTCATCAATTCCCTGAGACTTGTTCTTTGTCAATGGCTTTGGTGAACCATGGATTTCTTCCTTCAGTAGCACTGACTGTTGATCATGTGTTACCTCTTGAAATGGGTGAACACTGGCCCTTTATTTTTGGTAGAGTTACTCTGTGTATACCTTCCATCTTCCTTTGATGCTTCCTTCATCATTCAATATTTTACTCAAAGAATCCTTCAGTATTACAAGTTGAGGCTTAAATTCGTTCCTCAGTTATTTCAGCTTGAGAAATATTGTGCATGTTCTTCCCTTTTGGTTTGCTAACTCCAGGTCTTTGCACATTTCATTATAAGATTTGACTTTGTCTTGTAAAGCCACCCTTTGAAATTTTCTGTTCAGCTCTTTAACTTCCTCATTTTCTCATTTGCTTTAGCATTTCTATGCTGGAAAGCAAATTTCAAAGCCTTTTTTTTCTCCCTTGTCTTCTTAATGACCTTTAGCTTTCTTCCTATACGATGTTCTTGAAGTTATCCCACAACTCTTCTAGTTTTGGGATATTAATGTCTAAATCATCAAATCTGTTCTTGAAATTATCTCTAAATTCAGGACAGAAATGTTTAATGTCATATTTTGGCTCTCATGGACTTGTTTTCATTTTCTTCAGCTTCAGCCTGAACTTGAATATGAGCAATTGATGGTCTGTTTCATAGTTTGCCCTTCGCCTGATTTTGTCTGATGATATGGAGCTCTTTCAAAGTCTCTTTGCACAGATGTAGTTTAATTGATTTCTGTATATACCATTTGGTGAGGTCCATGTGTATAGTTGTCTTTTATGTTGTTTTTTAAAAAGATATTTGCAAGAAGAAGTGATTGGTCTTGCAAATTCTATCGTGTGATCTTCATTATAATTTCTAGTACCCTATTTTCCAATAATCCTTCCTATGTGTTTCCAACCTTTGCATTCCAATCACCAGTAATTGTCAATACACCTTGACTGTATGTTTGCTCAATTTCAGACTGAAGACGTTGAAAGAATTATTCAATTTCATAACTGGCTTTAGTGGTTGGTACATAAATTTGAATAATAGTGGTATTAACTGGTCTTTCTTGTTGTTATGTGCTGCGAAGTCGATTCTGACTCATAGCAACAATAGCACACCACACCAGGAGTAAAATTCAAGCCTCAAGTTGAGGTATTAAAGGGTTCTATGTGCTGCTGTGATACTGTAAAATAAAGCACTGTACTACAAGGTTAGTTTGAACACATGGTCAGTGGTTAAAATTCACCAGCTGTTCCTTAGAAACCATATAGAGGGTCGCTATGAGTCAGAACAGACTCAATGGCACTTCACAACAGCAACAACATGGGCAAAATATTGAACAATGCAGAAAGCATGAAAAGATGAAAGGAATACACAGAGTCACCGTACAAAAAAGAAATGGTTGAGGGGGAACAAACAAGATGGCAGATCAGGTGGAAGTGCAGTAAAGGAGCTCCCCCAACAACAATACAGAATACCTGACCAAGCAGGCTCAGGGGATGGTCCCAAAACTCTGAACCACATGTAAAGGAATATTTAGAAGGTTGGAAGGCTCACAGCTGGGGGAATTT
>NW_006408648.1:3827419-3843264 GCF_000296735.1 Chrysochloris asiatica | reverse complement strand
TTTGTAACAAAAAAAGGGGAGTGGTTAATCTTACAGTCCAGAAACAGAGGACCCTAGGACCATCAAGAGAGGAGCGCACAAATAAAATGTGGGACCTTATCCAGAGAAGCAGCAGCGCCAGAGATGGAGGCAGAGATGGGGGCATGGAGAGGGGTCACAGCTGAGGACTCTAGATTCATCAACTAAGATGAGAAGGACTAAGAGCTGGTGGCCAGAAGCAGATTTGCAGAATGTGCCCTTTGGAGATTTGGAGTTACCTGGCTGTTTGGTAGAGATCCATATTTGTGCCCATTCCAAAGAAAGGTGACCCAATGGAATGCAAAAATCATTGGGCAATATCATTAATATCACATGCAAGTAATATTTTGCTAACGATAATTTAAAAATGCCTGCAACTGTCCACTGACAGGGAACTGCCAGAGTTTCAAGCCCGATCCAGACTAAGGTATAGAATAAGGACTATCATTGCTGATTTCAAATGAATCTTGGATGGAAGCAGAGAATACCAAAAAGATGTTTACCTATGCTTTATTGACTATGCGAAGGTTTTCAACATGTGGATCATGACAAGTTATGGATAACATTGTGGAGAATGAGTATTCCAGAACACTCATGAGGAACCTATACACAGACCAAGAGGTAGTCATTTGAACAGAAGAAGGAGACACTGAATGGTTTAAAATCATCAAAGGTGTGTGCCAGGGTTGTATTCTTTCCCCATATTTATTTAATCTGTTTGCTGAGCAAATTATCAGAGAAGCTAGATTATATAAAGAAGAACATGGCATCAGAATTGGAGGAAGACTCATTAATCTGTGAAATGCAGATGATACAACCTTGCCTGTTGAAAGCAAAGAGGACTTAAAATACTTACTGATGAAGATCAAAGACCACAGTCTTTGGTATGGGTTGCATCTCAAAGTGAAGAAAGCAAAAATCCTCACCATTGGACCAAAAAAGAACATCCACCATCAACACTAGTGGAAGTAGAAGTCAAGAAATCAAATAACATACTGCACTGGGCAAATCTGTTGCACAAGACCTCTTTAAAGTGTTGAAGAGCAAAGGTGTCAGCTTAAAGGACTAAGGTGTGGTGATCCAAAAGCCACGGTATTTTTAGTAGCCTCATATGCATGTGAAAGTTAGTCAGTGAATAAGGAACACTGGAGAAGAATTGATGTTCTTGAGTTATGGCATTGAAGAAGAATATTAAAGGTACCATGCACTGCCTGAAGAACAAACAAATCTGTGTTGGATGTACAACTAGAATGCTCCTTAGAAGCCAGGATGGGGAAACTTCATCTCCCATGCTTCAGAAATGTTATCAGGAGGAACAGTTCCTGGAGAAGGACATCATGCTTGGTAAAGTAGAAGGACAGTGAAAACAAGGGCGACCTCAAGCGGGATGAATTGGCACAGTGGCAGTAGCAATGGGCTCAAGTGTAACAGCAATTGTGAGGATGCTACAGGAGTGGGCAGTGTGTCCATTCTGTTGTACATAGGGTTGCTATGGGTTGGAATCAACTCAACGGCACCTAATAATAACAACTACATTCAATGTTTTAGCAGTTAAATTAATATACATAAAACACTTACAATGGCACCGGACACACAGTTGTTGTTAGCTATCATTGAATCGGCCCCTGGCTCACATTGTGTCATGCACAATGTGATGGCACACTGCCCAGTCCTGCATCTCCCCTATTATTGTTTTGGGGCCAGACAATTTTCCACTGTGAGCCATAGAGTTTTTATTAGTTGATTTTTGGAAGAATATTACCAGGTCTTTGTACTACCCCATATATCAGTCTCAGAGTTCTGCTGAAAACTCTTCAACATCATAGTTACACACAAGATCCCACTGGCAAACAAGTGGTGGCTGTGCATCAGGTACACTGGCCAGGATTAGAACTTGGGTCTCCAGCACGGAAGGCAAGAATCCTACCACTGAGCCACCAATGTCCCCACTGACATATAGTATGAACTATGGAAGTCTTAGCTGCTGTAGACACGCAGTTGGTGTCCTCTCCAGACCTCCTTTATTGACCAGTTAGTCCACCAGCCCCATGAGTGTTGCAGCTAACAACTTATAACTGCAACTTTCCATGGAGCCTTGACTTTGGTTGATGGGAGTCACTTCCCCATCAAATCTGCCACCCAGGGTGGTCAATGACTGTCATATATAAGAATCCCAAAGGCCAGCCCTGGGCTCTAGTGGCACAACTTTGGAGTTTGCCTGATGCTTCAGAGCTTTCCAGTTCCCCAATCAGCCTAAGGCTAGACTCTATCCAAGATGAATTCCTTCCTCTCATTCCCTACTGCTTCTCATGCTCCCTGACAAATTCTTCCTGAAAAACATAACCTAATAAATCATATGCACCCAAATCCATCTCAGACTCTGGTTCTCAAAAATCTATGCAAAGAGAGCTATTTGTATTACTAAACAATAAATAACAATCAAATATAATACACACACATGTATATTTGTTAAGTACAGTTAAGGTGGTTCCGACTCAGAGTTTGCATAGGGTTGTCAAAGCTGTAAATCTTTGCAGGAGCAGAAAACCTTATCTTTCTCCCTCAGAGCACCTGGTGGACTCAAACTGCTGACCTTGTGGTTTGCAGAACCACCACACTCCTCATATATACACACACACACACACACACACACACACACACACACACACACAGATCATTTTGTGTGCTGCCAATTCGACTGCCCAGTCTTTTCACCCACAGACCCAACGATAGGCTCAAACAGCCGACCTTTCAGGGAGCACCAGGATCCATATATATGTCATATATATCTGAAATTCTGATGACAATTTGATATATGGTCTGGAAATTTTTATTTGGGAATCATACAATGCTTGGCACGTAGTAGGTACTCGATAAACACTCACGGAATGAACAAATCCACATGCACTGAAGTGGGTGACATCTCCCAATGAAAAACAAGGAAGATGAAAAGAGCCATCTTCTGAATCAAGGCTAGAACTGACAGGAATATCAACACTTTTTAAGAGATGGGAGAATAAAGCAGATGAGCCTGAGGAAAATATGCAGAGAGGTTAGGGAAAACCAGGAGAAGAGTGAGCAACGAAGTAAGGTAAGTGTCACTGAGTTGATTCTGATTCATAGCTACCCTGTGTAGGGTTCAAAGGAGCCCTGTGTAGGGTTTCCAAGGTGGGTTTGAGCTGCCAGCCTTGTGTTTAGCAGTCCAGTGCTTATCCTACAGCACCACACCAGGACTCCACAGGCTGCATAAGAGGTAGGCTAATAATGACACTGGAATAAAACTAACAGGTAGCCCTCCTTTCCCCTCTAGGTTCTTTTAAAAAGATGTTTATTAGCCCAAGTCAAATGTTAAGGAGTAAAATCTTGCATTGTGTATAGTGAGGGTGGGAGCATGCAAAGGTGAAATGGAGGGGAGAGGAGAATGAGTGATCCCTCCCCATCTCCCACACCCACTACTTTAAAGGGAGAAGGCAGCCACTGCTACATCCCACAGGTCCCCACCCACCCTGTCCTACCAGCCTCCCGTCTGGGGCTAGAGACTTGGGTTTCCTTGGCCTGCTTCTCACCATTTATGATAAATCACAGTGCCTTCAAAGCTGTGAACGATTTCCTACTCTCTGGGGCTCTCCAGCCCAGAATTCATAAACATATACTGAATGACCGATGCGATCAGCTGTTCTTGTACTCAGTTCTAGACTACTGACTCTTTAGTTCATTACACATCACTGGGACTGTTTTCACTCAGCAGAACCTATGCTAGCATGAAAAAAACATTTTCACCACTCCATGCCAAGGCTTCTCAATTTTTAATGACTTTCATTAGTACCTTGGACACTTGTTTAAATATGTGTACTTCTGATAATCCAGATGAAAGCTGTCTGGGATGAGGTTGGAGATTTTCCCAGGTGATTCAAAGATGGTACTTCTGAAGGGCTGGGCACCTGCCTTCTCAATGGAGCTAGCTGTTTGTGCCCCAAAAGATCTACTTTCCTGGGCTTTCTAAAATGACATGAAATCATTGTGGGATTTTTGCTTCTTATTATACATCTGACCCGGCAGCCTCATCTTAAAGCTTCTGGTTAGGTTCTAGGTGCCTACATCTAATGCTCTCAAGGTCATTCTTGACCCACCGAGTGTGAGCTAGGTGGGGGCTAGCTTCAGATCTGACTCATTAAAGCAGAGGACCGGCTTTCCATCAGCCTGGCTCATCCACACACTTCAGTGACCTAGCTACCTGTTGTCTTTTAGATTTGTCTCCTCTGTCTATAACTGCTATTATTACCCCATTCCCATTTCACACATTGTCCATAGTCTGAGGGATAGGGATTTGTGTATCAGTGTCGCACACAAGATGTTGCTATGGTACTTGGACAGCAGGGCAGAACACCTGTCAGTGACAACCTCAGGCCATGGCTTCACCCTGACCTCCTCCTCATCTTGCTTCCCAATTCTTGCTCCTTCAGTTCCTATCTTTCTCTGCACTTCCCCACACCTCTGTCAGAGCACAGCCCAAGACCCTTCCTCTGGATTCTATCCTGGTCACATTAGGGAAATAACCTGGATGCCTTCCATTGTCATCTGACCAAAGGGTTGGATTCAAATGCCAGGTATTCCCTAGGATTTTCCCTGATCTCTTTTGTCAGCGCAATCTCCCTTTTGCTAAAGCAGGTAACTTACCACATATGCTGCTCTTAACCCACTTAAGAGTGTGAAGTTTGTATTAGACATTGCCTTCTCATCTCTTTATGACTTTATGTTTGCCCACCCCAACCCCATATTTACCTGGCTAACTTCCACTCACATTTCAAAGTTCAACTTAGATGACTCTTCCTCCAAGAAGTCTTCCCTGGTGGACACATCCTCCCCACCCCTACTGGGAGCAGGGCTCTTCCTATTCATGCACTTGTCACATATGAACTGATTAATTGCCAACTTGTCTCCCCCTACCCCCCAATAGACTGAAGCTTCCTTGATGTGAGCCTGGACCAGCTATGCCTTCCAACTCTATATCCCCAGCACTCAGCCCACTTCCTGGAAGAAGGTGGATGATGAATAAATGAACAAACACATTAACTTATAGGCATATATTATCTCCTGTATTGATCATAAACTTCCTCAGGCCAGGCTAAATCGGATCAATCTCTGCATCCCTCATAGAGATTTACATAGCCTCAAAATGAAAACCTAGTTATAACTTATATGGTGTCACAGACATGTACCATAGCCATTCACTCATTAATTTATTCAGCCAACAAATAGTAATTGAACACTTATTTTGTGTTGGGCCCAGCAATCGGTTCTAGCGACATAAATGTGAACAAGACAGAAACTTGAAGGTTACATTCCAGAAGGAAAGATGAACACAGGGTGAGTTGTTGTTGTTGTCAGGTGTCATCGAGTCGGAACCGACTCATAGAGACTCCATGCACAGCAGAACGAAACAATGTCCGATCCTGGGCCAACCTCACTACCGCTACCACACTTGAGTCCATCAATGATGCCACCTGGCCAATCCATCTCGTTGGGGGTCTTCCTCTTTTTCTCTGACCCTCCACCTTACCCAGCATGACATCCTTCTCCAGCAACTGTTCTCTCCGGACAATGTGTCCAAAGTATGAGAGACGAAGCTTAGCCATCCTGGCCTCCAAGGAGCACTCTGGCTACACTTCTTACAAAACAGATCTATTGGTTCTTTTGGCAGTCCATGGCACTTTCAGTATTCTCCTCCAACACCACAACTCAAAGGCATCAATTCTTCTACGATCTTCCTTATTCACAGTTCAGCTTTCGCATCCATATGAGGTTATTGAAAATACAGGGTGAGTAGCAAGGTAAAAACAATAAATGCAAATATGGTTGGGCTTAAGAATGGAGGACGCAGATACATAAGCAGCAGTATGTGTGGGGTTGTGGGGGGCTGGATTCAGAATTCTAGTGTAGAGGCTTTGGAAGGCCCAGTGCTTGGCCTGTGATGGAGCAGAATTAAACTTTAAATCAGACCTATTCTTGAGTTTTCCAGAAAAGGTGATAAATTGAGCATGGGGTAGAGGGCTAGACTGGTCACTGAGGAGTGGGTGACCATGAGGAAAGGGCAGGTGACTTAAGGACTTCCTGATTAACAATGGTGGCACCACCCCACCACACACGATTCTGACCTCACAGACTGAGGCAGGACCAAAAATGCAGGGCCATTCCGAGCGATCTGAGAGAGTCTGATCTATTGTGCCTGGACAGACTTTAATATCTGCAGACAGTCCACCACAAGCAGACAGAAACCAGAAAAGGGGGAAAGGAAAGTAGCCCAAACAAATCTCCCATGTCACACTTTACTCTAGAGCTGTGCTTTTTCCTGAAATCATTTCATTCCATGAGCTGAATTCTTGGTTCAGAATTTGAGGGAAGTCTTTGGAGTCCTGAGAGGAAGAAACGACCCTCCTAACCCACCTGTGTGGGAATGCTCATGTGTTCTCAGGCCCATCAGAGAGTCTCTGGGTGTGGGTTTGAGATTTTATTTCCAATCTTTGCCCATTTCCCCCATCCAATCTATCCTACTTTCTGCTCCAGTTGCTACTCTAATAGCCTTAGCAGTTCGAGGATGATAGCTCCAAATCAGGCCACACCCAATTTCTCAAATAACCAGACATCAGCAGGCGTGACAGAGTGTTAGAGGCACATTAGCACCTACTTTAGGCTTTCTAATGGGCATAATCAGCAGTAGTTAAAAAAAACACCAAAAAACCCAAAAGCACTGGATGAGGCAGTGCCTTATTAACCAAGGGAGCCACTCTCCAGGGAAGTTTGTCTTGTGAATGAATGTTTGCTCATATTGACATTTCTGAAATCCACCCTTCATGATGACGAGGTTTCCTGCTTAGCTGGCAGGAGTGAGGAGAGCAGAAGGGTGGGGGTGCCCCTTTGCCCCATGTGCCTTTCTTGGCAGGGTCTCAGCTAACTCTCATCAATATGCATCTCAACTGCCAGCAAGGTCTCCTCCCGACCCATGTTAATTCATCCAGAGGTCATTTCTTTACTGGAAAACACTCTCCTCGCTGTCTTCTTTCCTAGGTCATGAATCTCCCTAAGGGGTAGTGTTTTACTACTCTTTAAGCAGCACATCTTTTTTTTTTTTTTTTGTAAGTTGTTATTGTGAATTGAGGGATAGCTTATATGGGAGAACATCAGCTTTACATTCATCCTACTGTATTTTGTTTCATTGTAATGATTACAGTCTCCTCCATGCATCATCATTCAACAGCATTTGTTTTCATTCCTTCTGGTTTTTTTTGTTTGTTTGTTTTTTGCTTTTGATGTACATGGAAGCACTCAGGAATATATAACCATTCAAACAACCAAAGGGTATACCCCACAAGCCTGCCCCGCCCCCCAGCCATCAGCACACAGCCCCTCTCCCTCATTGAGTCTAGAGACCCCATATACTCCATCTCTCCACATCATCATCTCTGCCTCCATCTCTGGAGTCGCTGCTTCTCTGGATAAGGACCCTTGATGGTCCCAGGGTCCTCCACTCCTGGACTGCATGATCAACTACTTCCCTCTTTTTGTTACAAAACATCTACCTTTACATTTGCAACTATCACAATCAGTTCTGATACCAATTATTCACTATTGACCCACAAGAGTCATCCCCATTTCCTTTCACCAGCCCCATCTAGACAGGTTGGAAACCACTCAGTGGAGATTGTACCTTCCCCCGCACCCTCTGAAACTAACTTCCCTCTCGAAAAGTTGTAAACCAGTCACTTTGTAGCCCCCCCATTTTGGGTAGCCAATCCCTGTCAACTCTGTGTACAGAGGGGGTGGGAATGATCCTTGCTATAACGATTCATTTCCTTTTTAAAGCTACTACATCCATAAGTATAGGTCAAGTTCATCAAATTGTAGTGGATTACACTTTTATTTTTTTCCTTTCTCCCTCTAGTCGAGTTCTGATCATCCAACTATTGAAGTTGGATGATCAAATGGGTACTATCTGCAAGTATGGGTGTTCTTGTGCATCTCCTCTCACTCCATATTAGCTGGATGCTTCTCTCTCTGCTCTAGTCATTTGTGATCATGCTCCTGTCCCTGAGCCCAGGAGTCCCCAGGTCTTGCCATACTGCTGGCCAACCAGGTCTTAATCCATCTTGACAGGAGTCTATTGAACTAACCCATAGCTTCATTGCTGTTTTCCCCCTACTTTCCCTTATTGGTAGACCAATGTGGTCACCAGTAAAATTACATGCCTACTCATGTATTCTCTTTGAGTTTCAGTCTTAGAAGGGAGTTTGCCCTGAGGGGACTTGACTGCTTGCCCTGATAGCTCCCTAGTGAACAATGTGCTTGTTCTTGTAGTAGTCAATCAGGCTGCTGTTATTGTTTTTATTTTTCCTACTACCTTTCTTTCAAGAAGTATCTTTTGTTCCTCTAGCTGCTCCAGGCTGGTCTGCTTATATTTTCAAGTAGATATTTCCCAACTCAGAACACTCTGGATGGGGATCAGGACTTCACCTAAGGTCTTACATACTAAAGCAGCATATCTTTTGCCTTTGCACCTCTGACCAGTGATGCCAGGGTAAGGGGCAAAGTTGATGTTTTATCCTAAGTCTCAAATCTCAATTATTCCTCTGTGAAGTGGGGATAAAGTTGGTCCTCAGATTATGAATGAGATTCATTCCTAAGTATGTCTCTAGGTCAAATTTGTAGGTTAGTCAGAACAGGTGTACAAAGTTCTTAGCTTTACTTTAGTGTAAACAAAGGTTTGAAACATTGTCGATGATTTAAAAGCTGCACATGCAAGTGAAGGTGGTTGTGATGAAGAATTTGTTTCGAGTAGAGGTTCATTTGATCATTTCATAGAGAGGGCAAACTTACATAATATAAAAGGGTAGAGAGGAGTTGCCCATAAGAAGGAAGTGTTAAAAAAAAAAAAAAAAAAAGAAGGAAGTGTATAACCCAAGGACTCACTACTGTTTTATGAATTAATTGAGCTGGAGTTGAGCTCAATCGTTTTTAAAAACTTCCCATAGTGATTCTAATGAATACCCAGGGTTGTGGAGTGGTTATGTGCTGCATAGTTGGTTCCGACTTATAAGGTTTCTGAGGCTATAAATCTTTATGGGAGCAGAAAGCCTCATCTTTCTCCTGTGGAGTGACTGGTAGATTCAAACTGCTGACCTTGTGGTTAGCAGCTCAACTTGTAATCCACTATGCTACTAGAGCTCCTTCATGCATATCCATGGTGGTGGTAGTGGTGGTGTGCTGTGGAGTTAGTTTCAACTCATAGGGTCGCTATTGCTATTGCTATTACCAAGGCTGTACATCTTTACGGGGGCAGAAGCCTCATCTTTCTCTTGTGGAACATCTGGTAATTTCAAAATGCTAGACTTGAGGTTAGCAGCCCGACTCATAACCACTACATTACCAGAGCTCCTTATGCATAATGAAGTGCTATTGAGCTCAAGTAAAACCTTAGAGAGGAAGAGGTAGGTCAGCGGTAGAATCCCATGCAGGTGACCTGGGGTTGATTAAGCACAGCCCTCTGTCAGTGGAGATTTCTGAATTGCTGTGATGCAGAACAGCTTGCAGTGGAGCTTCTAGACTAAGACAGACTAGGAAGTAAGGACTGGCAATCTGCTTCTGAAAACCAGTCAGTGAAAACCCTATGGATCACCAACAAACGTATGAATACAGGCTTACAATCCTTAGCCATTAGAGAGATGTAAACCAAAACAACGGGATGTCATCTTACTTCAGCATTGATAACAATTAAGTTAAAAAAAAAAAAAAGCAAAATGCTGGCAAGGATGTGGAGAGACTGGGATCCTCCTACATTGCTGGAGGGACTGTAAAATGGTTCAATCACTGTCTGGAAAATGGTATCGTGCTTCCTCAGAAAGTTGGAACTAGAAATACCGTCTGACTCAGCAATCCCTCTACTTGGTATATAGCTTCAAGAAATGAGAGCTCTGACACCAAGATATACACACACCCATGTTTATCACAGCACTGTTCACAATAGCAAAAGGATGGAGACAGCCTAAGTGCCCATCAGTGGAAGAATGGATAAGCAAACTTTGGTATATACACACAACGGAATTCTATGCCATGTTGAAGACTAATGACGAATCTGCAAAACACCTCACAACATGGACGAACCTTCAGGACATTATGTTGAGTGAAATTAGACAATTACAAAAGGACAAATATTGCATGGGACCACTGTTGTAAAAAGTTAAAAGGTTTTCTTGGTAAAAGAAACATTGTATGATGGTTACAGGGCTGCAGGGAGGGAAAAATATTTAAGGTTTAGAGGATAGACACGTATTAACACAGGTGACAAGGCAGGCAATATACAACAAGAGGGAGGTTGGCAGAGGAAAGACGAAGGCAGTGGAAGACATAGAGAGGAATGCAAGAGTTAAAGCGAATAGAGGTAAGTATCGTTAACTGATGACACATGAAGGGGACTGCAATCATTGTAATGAAGCAAAGTAACGATGTGTTGAATGTAAAATTGCTACCTGCTCCATAAAACGTCACTCAATTCACAATAATTTTTTTTTTTTTAAGTTAAGATGTTTTCTTGATAAAAGAAACATTGTATAATAGTTATCAGGGGAAAGGGGGAGGTAAAAGTATTCATGGATTAGAAAGTTGTTGTTGTTGTGGTCAAGTTGGTTCCAACTCACAATGACCCTGTATAGGGTTTTCAAGGAGCAGCTGTTGGGTTTGTGCTTCACAGTCCAGTGCTGATCCTACAACACCAAACTGGGAGACTAGAGGATAGATACATGTTAGCATTGGTGATGTTGTTGTTGTTGTTAAGTGCCTTAAGAGACCCTGTATAGGGTTTACGAGGAGCGGCTGGTGAGTCTGAACTACCGACCTTGTGGTTCAAACCAACCTTCGGAACACTGCTTTATCCCACAAAGCCACACAATGGTGACAGGGCAGACAATATATAAAAGAGAGGTTAGCACTGGAAAGACGAAGTATCGGGAAGCACAGGGTGTAAGGCAATAGTTAAAGTGAATAGAGGTAAATACTGTTAACTGATGGTACATGGAGGGGATTGAAATCATTGTAATGAAACACAATATATTATTTGTTGAATGTAAACTGTGAACTCTGTAAACCTTCACTTAATTCATAATAAAAAAGTTTTTAAAAATTTAAAATAAACGCTATGGATCACAACAGTCTAATCCACAACCAGTCATGGGTGGACCCGACAGCATTTCTCTTCATTGTGCACGGGGTAGCCAAGCGTTGGGATCAGACATGACAGAATTGACAGACTGCTGTCTAACAACAATAATAACAAAAGGTTGTAGAGATCTGTTTGCCCATTTTCTGGTCTAGGAACTCCCCATTGCCAGTTCCACACTCTCAAGTTTACCAGAAGCCAGCACAACTCCTGCCCCAGTCAGAGTCTCAGGGTAATCTCATATTGCTGTTGCTAAGCGCCAATGAGTCGGTTCTGACTCGTAACAACCCCATATAGGGTTTCCATGGATCAGCTAGTGGGTTTGAACCACCAAACTTGAGGCTAGCAGCTCAGTGCTTATCTTATAGCTTTACACCACTGGTAACCCCAGTTGTTGTTGTTATTAGGTGCCATCGAGTCGGTATCGACTCATAGTGCCCTTATCACAGCAGAACGAAACACTGCCCAATCCTGGGCCAACCTCACTACTGTTGCCACGCTTGAGTCCATCGATGCTGCCACTTGGCCAATCCATCTCGTTGGGGGTCTTCCTCTTTTTCTCTGACCCTCTACTTTACCAAATATGTTGTCCTTCTCCAGCAACTGGTCCCTCCTGACAATATGTCCGAAGTATGAGAGACGAAGTTTGGCCATCTTGGCCTCAAAGGAGAACTCAGGCTATGCTTCTTCCAGAATGGATCCATTGGTTCTTTTGGCAGCCCATGGCACTTTCAATATTCTCCTCCAACACCATAACTCAAAAGCATCAATTCTTCTACGGTCTTCCTTATTCACTGTCCAGCTTTCGCATACATATGAGGTTATTGAAAATACCATGGCTTGGGTCAGGTGCACCTTAGTCCTCAAGATGACATCTTTGCTCTTCAACACTTTAAAAAGGTCTTGTGCAGAGATTTGCCTAATGCAATACGTCATTTGATTTCTTGAATGCTGCTTCCGTGAGGGTTGATAGCTGATCCAAGAAGAATGAAGTCCTTGACAACTTCAATCTTTTCTCTGTTGATAAGCATGTTGTTTATTGGTCTAGTGGTGAGGATTTTTATTTTCTTGACATTGAGATGTAATCTATACCGGAGGCTGTGCTCTTTGATCTTCATCAGTAAATATTTTAAGTCTTCTTCACTTTCAGCAAGCAAGTTTGTATCATCTGCATATCGCAGGTTGTTAATGAGTCTTCCTTCAATCCTGATGCCATGTTTTTCTTAATATACTCAGCTTCTCAGATTATTTGCTCAGCATACAGGTTGAATAAGTATGTTGAAAGAGTACAACATTGTCACACACCTTTCTTAATTTTAAACCATTCAGTATTCCCATGTTCTGTTTGAACAACTGCCTCTTGGTCCAGGTACAGATTCCTTATGAGTACAATTAAGTGTTCTGGAATACTCATACTTCACTATGTTGTCCATAGCTTGTCATGATCCACATAATCAAAAGCCTTTGTGTAGTTAATAAAGCACGGGTAAACATCTATATGATATTCTCTGCTTTCAGCAAAGATACATTGGACATCAGCAATGATATCCCTCATTTCATGGCCTCTTCTGAATCTGGCTTGAACCTCTGGAAGTTTTCTGTCAATGTATGCTTGCAGCCATTTCTGTATTACCTTTAGTAAAACTTTACTCACATGGGATATCAAAGAGATTGTCCAATGATTTCCGTTGGGTCACCTCTCTTTGGAATGGGCACAAATACGGATCTCTTCCAATGAGTCGGCCAGATAGTTGTCTTCCACATTTCTTGGCAGAGATGAGTGAGTGCCTCCTGTGCCGCCTCACTTTCTTGACAGATTTCAATTTTTATTCCATCAATTCCTGGTGCCTTGTTCTTTGCCAATTCCTTCAATGCACCTTGGACTTCCTCCCTAAATATCATTGGCTCTTGATCATATTTTCTGATTCCAGATCTTTGCACATTTTGTTGTAATATTTGGCTTTATCTTCTTGAGCTGATCTTTTAAACTTTCTGTTCCGCTCTTGGACTTCCTCATTTCTTCCATTTGCTTTAGCATCTCTGCACTGGAGAGCAAGCTACAGTGTCTTTTCTGACATCTACTTTGACCTTTTCCTTCTTTCTTGTCTTCTTAATGACTTTTTGCTTTCTTCATGTATGATGTTCTTGATATCATCCCACAACTCTTATGGTCTTTAGTGTTTAATGTTTCAAATCTGTTCTTCAGATGATCTCTAAATTTAGGTGGGATATATTCAAGGTCATATTTTGGCTTTTGTGGACTTGTTTTCATTTTCTTCAGTTTCAGTTTGAATTTGCATACAAGTAATTGATGGTCTGTTCCACAGTCTGCCCCTCTTGTTTTGACTGATGATATGGAGTTTTTCCATTGTCTATTTCCACAGATGTATTCAATTTGATTTCTATGTACTTCATCTGGTGAGGTCCATGTGTATAGTCGTCTCTTATGCTGTCTAAAAAAGGTATTTAAAATGAACAAATCATTGATTTTGCAGAATTCTATCATGCATTCTTCAGCATCATTTCTATCACCAAAGCCATATTTTCCAACTATTGATCCTTCCTCTTTGCTCCCAACCTTGGCATTCCAATCACCAGTAATGATCAATACATCCTGATTGCATGGTTGATCGATTTCAAATTGAAGAAGTTGGGAGAATTCTCCTATTTCATCCTCACTGGCTTTAGTGGTTGGTGCGTAAATTTGAATAATAGTGGTATTAACTGGTCCAAATGAGGAAGGCAGACATTTCCCACCTAAAGTTATCAAATGAGGTTGTTTAAGACACTGACTGCAGGTGCATGGGCACAGATTTGGTCATCTTTGTTCTTTCCTCTGGACTGGTAGTGATGAAGTATGAAATAGCACAGACTCAGGCCCAGCATTATACTCGGCATTCCCTGTGTGGCTATAAATTGACAGACCTTCTGGCCTAAAATAACACAGCAGGATATTTGCATAGGCCTTCTTGTCCCTTCTTGACTTGCTCCTTGGTGCTGCCTTTAAACAAACCACTTCTTAGTCATCAAGCCTGCTGAAAACAACAAGCATCCCCAACCTGAGGACAGTCAAAAGGGCATGTGCCACAGTGTGAAGGGCAATGCCAAGGGAAGGGTGGTGAAGGCTGGTGAAGGATGGCAGAAATGGAGGGTTGGAGGCGGGTAATACACAGCTTTCCAATGCATGAATACCTCAGAGGGGCTGGTTTGGTTTAGTTGCATAAACTCATATGTATCTGTTAATCAGCTATATCATTTTACAATCTCACAGGCTCTAAAACGAAACTTTCATTCACCAAAGGAAGAGACCTGCTTTCTAAATGCACTAGAAGGAGGGAAGGGCATTTGGAAGGCACTATAAAGGAGCTCTGGTGGAGCTGTGGGTTAGGCATTGGGCTGCTAACTGCAAGGTCGGTGGAGAAAGATGAGGCTGTCTACTCCCCTAAGGATTTACCATCTTTGAAACTCTGTCTAGGGTTGCTATGAGTCAATAGCAGTATGTTGGTACTCTCAACCAGGGAAGAGAAAAGATTAGAACAATCACTCGTAGGACTCTGGGGCTGACTGGCTACAGAGGAAAGGTGGCAAGGGTTCGGGTGAGAGGTGGCATCAGAACTGGCACTTCTATTTCAGGGTTGTTGTTGTTGTTAAATTGCCGTTGAGTCGATTCCAATCTATAGCGACCCTGTATAGAGTTTCCAAGGAGCAGGTGGTGAGCTTGAACCACCAACCTTGCAGCTTAAACAACTTTGCAGTCTGACGCATTAGCCCACAGCACCACACCAGGACTCCAGTAGTTGCCTCATATTTCCCACCCTCTTACATGGTTCATCCAGAATGCAAGGCAGAAATAAAATGGAAACCAAGGCAACAAGAGAGTTTCCAAACCCTCTTCACACAAACCCCATATGCTCTGTCCACCCCAAGTCAATTAATCTTTTAACTTTAAAAAAAAAAAAGCAACAACAACAACAACAACAAAAAACAACCTGTCATTATAATCACTGCTCATACATCCATGAGAAGCAGACCAAGGATCAAATCCAGATTCTAAATACTGTGAACTATTACCATAGTGCCTCATTCACCCCAGCGATAAGACAAAGGGAGTTTTTCTAGCATGGGTACAAAGAGAGGAAAAGTGATGGCGCCCAAGAGAGGTTGCAACAGAGTAGCCGTGTGTAGACTCAGCTCTGCTGCCACACCCGCCTGGCCCAGAGGACCCGTTTGCTCTCCCCAGTTCCTGTTACCACCAACGCTCTTTCTCTTTCTCTTTCTCTTACTGTGTGTCTCCACATCTCATGGGATTCCCCCACTCTCCAGCCAGGCTCTGGTTTCCTGGCAGAGCAGGCGGAATCCTCGTTAATAAACTACACATTTCCTCCAGGAAGCAGCCTTTGCTCAAAATTTGCCTGTGCATACCTCTCCTCCTCTTCTTGACTAACAGTCACTTTCTTGAAAGCTCAATGCTATTTGCCTGTAGTACGTACAGACATATGCTCAAACATACCCACCCACACAGACACCTTCAGTCTTGTCTTTAAGCCTTCACAGAGTCACGCACCAGGCCATGCCCGGTGAGCTCTATGAACATAGGAACTTGGTTTCCATCAGGACAGGG
>NW_006408648.1:3773825-3827319 GCF_000296735.1 Chrysochloris asiatica | reverse complement strand
GGGGGGGGCCCTTCCCGTGCAGCCAGCTTCTCTTTCCTCTGACATTTGGCAAAGGGGACTAATGAAGTTCTGGTGTTTTACAAGGAGGAAAAATCCTGTGAGGGCCTGGACACTAGTGGGAACCTGGGAGCAGCAAGAGAGGTCTGGGAGAGCCAGATTGAGCAGAGGGAAGGGGGATGGAGAAAAACATTTCAGAAATGTTTGGAACTTGAAACTAAACAGGAAGGCTCAGAATCAAGGGCTCCAGGCCCTTGCTGAAAATCAGAACTAAATAAAATAGGCTGCTCATCCCCACAACTAGCTCAACAGCTCTGAAAGCTCATGTTTGAGTAAAAGAAGCCCTCTGCCCATGAGGACACAGAGGCCCTGACCTGGGGGCATCTGCTCAGGGGCCATTTGCCGTCAGGAATGCCTTCCACAGACCCCAAACCAGCAACCCCACTAGCTATCTGGGTTGCCCTGAGAATGTCACCATACCTCTGGATTGCATTTGTCTTTTTAATGTGAAGAAGTTAGCCTCTGGGATCCCTTCTTGCCCCAAACTCTGGGAGTCTATCCATTTCCCTCCTCTAAAATCCAGGTCAGATTTTACTTTGGCTACATTATCTCTGATTAATTCCATTTAAATGGTACATTTGTTTGAACATTGCTTTAAAAACTTGCTGGTTTTGTTGATCATAGAATCTCAACCAGACTGCAAGTCTTCCTGATGCCAAGGACTGGGTTTCTTTTGGGTTACTGGTCAGAAAGGGAGTGGAGGGACCTGAGACTACAGCCCTGTACCACCCTCCAGGTCTGGAAAGTCACCCTCATGGGCCAATTTTCAGCCACATATAGGTATATTGTTGCTTACCATGGAATGGTTAACCATTCAAATCAAAAGGGCAGCAGTTTCCTAAGGACAAAGTTGAGAAGAGATAGGAAGGTGGGTGGAATACATATAGGAACCACAAGGAGGAAGTGGGATAACTATTGTTGCATGGAGAAGGTTACAATCATTAAGATGAAACAAAGTATATGATTTGTTGAATATAAAACTGATTATCTTCTCTGTAAAATTTCACTCAATTCACAGTAAAAAGTTGTTTGTTTGTTTTTTAAAAGAACTGGGTCTCCCCTTGTTCACTTGCAAGTTTGGGGACAATTTGAAAAAAACAACATTCTAACTTCAGTGTGTACCTAAAAACAAAATAACCCCCCTATGTATCCACAGCCTCCTAAATTATAGCTGGACCAATTTGCAGTTGTCCTATTGAAACACTCTGTTATTCTCAGGGCTGGGTGGGGATGAAGAGCAATTCTTGCCTTCCTCCAAGTCCCAAAAGGGGTTTCATCTGAGTCTGAGGTTGAACCTGAGTTTTCTGCAAAGGAAAACAGATTGTGGCCTAAGGAAGGATGGGCCTGGAGATGAGGACATTCTCTTCCAGGGCAGGGAGTTAGGTGAAGGATGTCACAGTACTAGGTTCAGACCTTGCCTCAGGCACCAGGCCAAGAGGAGTCTCTATACAAAACCTGGCACATGAATTGGGAGCGATGAGAGCAGATAAAATTCCAGCTCAGGACAGAACAGTCTGAGAAATGAGGAGAGAAATGCATTCATCTTAGAGTAGTTGAGCAGTTCTCAAATCAGCGCTGGTCCTCACTTGACCTAGA
The DNA here is from genome assembly GCF_000296735.1 of Chrysochloris asiatica. Taxonomy (NCBI): domain Eukaryota; kingdom Metazoa; phylum Chordata; class Mammalia; order Afrosoricida; family Chrysochloridae; genus Chrysochloris; species Chrysochloris asiatica. The sequence continues at coordinate 3,825,666 of NW_006408648.1, read as the reverse complement.
ACAAGTCAGGGTGGGGAAAGGAGAGAGGCTCTGGAAGAAACGGAAAGAGGGACCAGAACATCGGGGCACACACTAGATTACGTCAGTAATTATCCGGAAAGACGTTTGTCCTAGCTGAGTCATCATGGCTCTAACAAAGCACTGTCTGGCTTCCAGGAGAAATGGGGCTGGCTGTCACACTGGTTCAATTTAGAAACAGGAACGCACCTATTTAGTGAGACACTCCATTCCTGGTCTCTTCACATGTACCTCCTGGCTCCACCCTCCAGGACCCTATCCCTCTGCATCACAAAGCCAATCCATTCACCCCTTGAGAAAGACCTGGGTTTGACCTCTTTATGTCTGAGACACCACAGCATTGACCCTGAGGAGTGTAGGAATAGGGTAGAGGTGGCACTGAGGCACTGTTCTTTCATTTTGGGGAGCTCCTGGTCTACTTGAATTCCGCCTACTACTCTACAACTCTGGGACAAGAACAAGACCCATCATGGCTGCCCTCAAGAGCATTTCAATCTATCATGGAGAAAGCCTTTAGTACCATATGAACTCATAGGAGATATGGGATCCATCATCAATACAGCTTCCTAGATTCAAAAATCTTTTTCAAACTTTGTTCAAATTATTTGTTCTGCTTAGGTGATGCTAAATTTTAAGAAAGCAATTCTGAAGAAGTCTTAAAAAAAAATTTTTTTTTAAATCTAAAGTAATCCAAGAAGAAATGAGATAGTGTAGAGCAGGCAAGGGGTGAGACATTTTTCTTTTCATTAAAGCTATACTGACACACTGGTACAGAAATGTTCTGCAACTGGAAAGTATATTCATAGAGTTATATTCTCAGCAACCGAAAGCCCCAGGGAGTGATGTTTATTTCTTGTTCTCATCTCCTATGTTCAAAGAAAACGGTGTCTGAGAGGGAAAGTTTGAAAAGACAAATTAAGGTTTTTATTTTCAAGGTTTGTAGCAGATGAAAACTGGTGAGGGAGAAGTTTCAAGAGATACGTATGTTTGGGGTACTCTGACTTCAAAACTACCTCAGAATGAAGACAAACAAATAGAAATTATTTTTGTTTTTTAATTCTAAAGAAAGGTTTGGTTTTATGTAAGAAATTTAGAGTTAATATAAAGGACTTGAACAGACATTTCACCAAGGAGAACATTCAAATGGGCAACAAGCAGATGAAAAAATATTCAAAATCATTAGCCATTGTTGTTGTTAAGTGTCATCTAGTTGGTTCTGACCCATGGTAACCCGGTATAGAGCTTCTGAGACTGTAAACCTTTATGGGAGCAGAAAGTCTCATCTTTCTCCCGTGGAGCAACTGGTAGGTTCCAACTACTGGTATAGCAGTTAGCAGTCCAGCTCATAATCCACTATACTACCATGGCTCCTTATTAGAATGGTAATGGTCAGAAAGTGAAAAATACTAGGCATTGATGAGGTTGTGAAGAAATGGGAATACTCATCCATTGCTAATGGGATTTCAGTTGGTAGAGACACTGTTTGGCAGTTTCTCAAAATGTTGAATATAAAATTACCATATGACCCAGAAGTTCTACTGTTCAGTATATACTTATAAGACATGGAAGCAGTGACACACATGGATATACATACACCAATGTTCACTGCAGCATATTCAAAATAGCCAAAAGGTAGGAACAACCAAAATGCTCAACATGAAGAAAATATGGTATCTACATACAATGTAGATAGTGAAGAGGACTTGAAACATTTACTGATGAAGATCAAAGAACACAGCCTTTGGTATGAGTTGCATCTCAATGTCAGGAAAACAAAAATCCTCACCTGGACCAATAAAAACATTCTTATTAATAGAAAAAAGATTGCAGTTGTCAAGGACTTCATTCTTCTTGGATCAACTATCAATATTTGTGGAAGCAGCAGTCAAGAGATCACACAACATATTGCATTGGACAAATCTGCTGCACAGGAATTTTTTAAAGTGTTGAAGAGCAAAGATGTCATCTTGAGGACTAAGGTGCGCCTGACCCAAGTCATGGTATTTTCAATAACCTCATATGGATGCGACAGCTGGACAGTGAATAAGGAAGATCATAGAAGAATTGATGCGTTTGAGTTGTGGTGTTGGAGGAGAATACTAAAAGTGCCATGGGCTGCCAAAAGAACCAATAGATCTGTTTTGGAAGAAGTGCAGCCAGAGTGCTCCTTGGAGGCCAGGATGGCTAAGTTTCGTCTCTCATACTTTGGACATATTGTCAGGAGGGAACAGTCTCTGGAGAAGGATGTCATGCTGGGTAAGATGGAGGGTCAGAGAAAAAGAGGAAGACCCCCAACGAGATGGATCAGCCAGGTGGCATCATTGATGGTGTCAAGTGTGGCAGTGGTGGTGGGGTTGACCCAGGATCAGACATTGTTTCGTTCTGCTGTGCATGGGGTTGCTATGAGTCGGTTCCGACTCGATGGCACCTGACAACAACAACAAAATACAATGGAGTCCCAGTATAGTGCTGTGGGATAAAGTACTGGACCACAAGGTTGGTTTGAACTATGAGGCGGGTGGTACAAACTCACCAGCCTCTCTTTGAAACCCTATACAGGGTCACTGTGAGTCAGAACCAATTCAATGACACTTAACAACAACAACATACAACAGCATATTACTCAGTCATAAATAGGAATGAAGTTCTGATACATGCTACAACGTGGTGAATCTAGAGTATATTATGCTGAAGGAAATAAATCAAATACAAAAAGACAAATATTGTATGCTATCACGTATATGAAGGAGCCCTAATAGCATAGTGGATTATGAGTTGGGCTGCGAATGACAAGGTCAATAGTTTGAATCTACCAGTTGCTCCTTGGGAGAAAGATGAGGCTTTTTGCTCTTGTAAAGGTTTACACCCTTAGAAACCCTATAGAGGGTTGCTATGAGTCAGAACTGACTCCACGGCACAAAACTACCACCACCATCATTTATATGAAACAAGCAAATTTATAGCAAGCAAAAGTAATTTGTTACCAAGGGCTGGAAGGAGGGGAAAAGTAGGGACTTTGACTTAGAATATGCCTTGAATGGAATGTATGTTAATAGTGGAGAGATACACTGGAAAAAGACAGTGGGAACAGTTGTACAACTTGAAAACTACAATCAATGTCATTAAAGGGTATATGTTGTTGCTAAGTACCGTGGAGTTGATTTAGACTCATAGCGACCCTGCACAGGGTTTCCGAGGCTGTAAGTCTTTATGGGAGCAGAACGCCTCATCTTTCTCCCATGGAACAGCTGGTAGTTTCGAACTGCTGACCTTGAGGTTAGCAGCCCGATATGTAACCACTACACTACCAGAGCTCCTTAAAGGATATATGTAGATAATGATAAAATGTTACATGTTTTCTTATGTGTATGTTGCTGTTGTTGGTAAGTGCCATAAAATTGGTTCCGACTTATAACAACTCTGTATATATAGGGTTTCCAAGGAGCTGCTGGTGAGTTTGAATCTCTGATCTTGCAATTCAAACAGATCTTGTGGTTGAGTACTTATACTACAGTGCCATACAAGGATTCCTCTTATGTCACAATATAAAGAATTGATATAGACATAGCACATTATTTAGACTAACATCATTATACTCTCAATTTCACCTAACAATTATTGTATACTTACACTAAGTACAAGAAGCCCTAGTAACACAGTGGATTACACACTGGGCTGCTAACTGCAATGTTACCAGTTCAAATCTACCAGTTGCTCTGCAAAAGAAAGATGAGACTTTCTGCTCCTGTAAAAATTTACAGCTTCAGGAACCCTACACAAGGATAACTACCACCAGGCTAAATATATTCATAATTATTATTCCACTTAACATAAAGTCACTATGGGTTGGTACCGACTCAATGGCACCTAACAACAACACCAACAAAAGTCCTCCAAGAAAGGTTGTATTAATTCACTTTGTAGTTGAGGAAAAACAATTAGTGTTTCGCTAGTTAAGTTTCAATGTTTCTATAAAATTAAAATAATAATAATAATGAAGCCTGAAAACTTGAAGTTTCAACAAGGAGAGAGCAGAATATCACCATTTGGAGGTAATCCACCACTTGGTGGCAGCATACCTAAATTACCAGAAGTGTATATACTAAAGACAAGCACCACAAAACTGAAGTGTGCTGTTTCATGAAGCGTTTGTATCCATTATCTGTCTATAAACATGCTCTTTTTGTTAACTGCTATCAAGCTGATTCTGACTTACAGAGTAGAACTCTGCCATAGGGTTTCCAAGGCTGTGACCTTTTGGAAGCAGATCGCCAGGTCTATATTCTGAGGAGCTTCTGGGTGAGTCTTTCAGCTAGCAGTAGAATACGTAACTGTTGAGGCACCCAGGGGCCCTTTCTGAAAACACACACAACTCCAAATACCAATCAGGGGCACATAAAACCTGAACATGACAGCTGAAGAGAGAAGTACAAAACATGTTGAAAAGAATCACTTAAGAGGGATAAAGAAACACACCCAAATCTGGAACCCATCATGTCAAAAACACATCCTCTTCCCCAATGCTAGGCTGTCTCTTCCGTATCTGTATTCTGGGAACAACTCATTTCCAATATTCCAGCCAAATGAATCTCAGTGACACTTAAATCATCCTGATTCTCTAGCATGAATTCCAGAAAACCTGCACTGGGACTTGACATTTCACCTGACATTGTGAATCAAACCGATACCAGAAATTTCAGCTTCCTAATCAGTCTGGTAGACTCCTGGTGTGGTACTGTAGGATCAGCACTAACCCACAAAGTTGGAGGTTCAAACCCACCAGTTGCTCCTCAGAAACCCTATACAGGGTTGCTATGAGTCAGAACCAACTCCACGGCACTTAACAATCAGTCTGGTAAGCCATAGTCTTGTGGAGCCTGAAAATGGTATGCTGTTGTTGTTGTTAAATACTGTCAAGTCAGTTCCAACTCATAGTGACCCTGTTTAGGGTTTTCAAGGAGTGGCTGGTAGATATGAACCACTGATCTGTGGATAGCAGTCCAGTGCTTATACTATACCACACCAGGACTCCAAAATGGCTATTAAATGGCCATATTTAAGCTATTGTTGTTGTTGTTATGTGCCGTGGAGTCGATTCCGACTCATAGCGACCCTGTACAGGGTTTCCAAGGCAGTAAATCTTTACGGGAGCAGAAAGCCTCATCTTTCTCCCGCAGAACAGCTGGTAGTTTCGAACTGCTGACCCTGAGGCTCGCAGCCCGATTCGTAACCACTACGCTACCAGATATTTAAGCTATAGAGGCCTTTTAATATCGTTTTCCTAAGACAAACTCTAGAGGAGACCTATCTTTCTCAATGGAAGACAGTTAAATACAGCACCCCAGTTCAGATGAGCCAGAGGAGGTCCACAACCACTTTGAGCCAATCCAGAAACTGAAGATTCACCAAGGGCAAAAAACAATTTGACTCCTTCTAGATCACGTTATCAGATCAGAATTATAATGGTTGTCTCCTTAAGGGTTGCTCATTTAGGAAGTAAAAAGAATCCTAGCCTGAGAGACAGCACAGAGTCAGCCCTGTGACCAATTCCTCTACTCTTTTCAAAGGCAGGATCAAGTTTGTTGTTGTTGCTGTTGTTAGGTGCTGTTGAGTAGGTTCCAACTTACAGCGATCCTGTATAGGGTTTCCAAGGAGTAGCTGATGAGTTTGAACCATCACCTTGTATTTCACACCAACGCTGTGGTCCTGCGCTTATCCTACAACACCACACCAGGACTCCTAGGGGCTAATATGTTGTTGTTAAGTGCTGTGGAGCCGGTTCTGACTCACAGCAACTCTGTATAGCATTTCTGAGGAAAGGCTGGTGAACTTAAAGCACCGACCTTGCAGTTCAAACTGACTTTGCAGTCTAGCACGTTAACCCACAGGGCCACCCCAGGTGATAATATGTTGTTGTTGTTGTTGTTAAGTCCTGTTGAGTTGGTTCACAACCCACAGTGACCCTTTACAGGGTTTCCAAGGAGTAGCTAGTGAGTTTGAACTGCCGACCTAGCTGTTCAAACCGGCTTTGCTGTCCAGTGCATTAACCAACAGTACCACACTAGGACTTCAGGTGCTAATATATATGACCCTAAATTAAGGTTGGAGCTCTGGTAGCATAGTGGTTATAAATCAGGCTGCTAACCTCAAGGACAGCAGCTCGAAACTACCAGCTATTCCACATGAGAAAGATGAGGCTTTCTGCTCCTGTAAAGATCTGCAGCCTCGGAAACCCTGTGCAAGGTCACTGTGAGTCGGAACTGACTTCACAGTACTTAACAACAACAACAAATTAAGGTTGGACTCCTGGTGTGCCATCATAGGATCAGCACTAGACTGCGAATCACAAGGTCCACAGTTCAAACCCACAGTTGCTCCTCAGAGACCCTATACAGGGTATCTATTAGTTGACACTGACTCGACAGCTCTTAACAATAACAACAACAACAACAAATTAAGGTTACTGGATAATAGTGATAACAATGTTTGCCCTGTAGAGCCTGGGTAATATAAAGAATTGGAAATCTAGGGCAAGACATACTGGAAGTATAAATTGGAAAATTTGAAAAGCAATTTATCAATATACTTCAGTAGCTTAAAAAGAAACTCCATCCTATCCAGAGAAGCAGCGACACCAGAGATGGAGGCAGAGATGGGGACATGGAGAGAGGGAGCAGCTGAGGACTCTAGATTCATGAAGAGAGAGGAACCGAGAGTTGGCGCCCAGGAGACAGACTTGCAGAATGTGCCCTTTGGTGGTTTCAATTATTACATATGCCTGAGTATTTTAAAAAATAAAAAAGACCTAAAATGAATAGAGAGAAATACTGTTAACTGATGGTACATGGAGGGGATTATAATCATTGTAATGAAACAAAATACATGATATGTTGAATGTAAAACTGATGATTTGCCCTGTAAATGATCATTCAATTCACAATTAAAAAAAAAAAAGTAAGTTTATATACATTAAGATGTTTGCTATGGTTTACTTATAATAGTAAAGTTTTTAAAATGACTTAGATGTCTAATGGTATGGTTGATTAAAACATGGTATATATATATATACCCCAAGAGGTAGGGTGGTGGCTCCATACAATAAGCACCCAATTGTGAAACACAAGAGTGGCAGTTCGAGCCCACCAGCCGCTCTGTGGGAGAAAGATGAGGCTCTCTGCTCCTGTGAAGATTGAAAGCCTTGGAAACACTGCACAGGGTTTTTGCTATGAATTGGAACCAATTTAAAGGCACTTAACAACAGCAACAACATACTCCAATACATACTACTATGCATTAAAAGTTTCTAATGGTATGAAAACATTCTTAATATTAAAAGATCTTCCATTTATACCACATCTGAACAGCGGTTTTAGGCATCCTTGAAGGACTAAAATCATGTTTTTCTTTTCAATGTTTTTTTTTGTTTGGAGAATAAAAAGGGGGACAAGATCATGGCTGTAGGGTTAATGGGGTAAGGTTTCCCAACAAAATTCTCATAGGACCTTGCTACCCTCAGAGAATGAGCAGGTGCATTGTGCTGATGGAAAAGAAGTCATTGGCATAACTTCACTGACCTTCTTTTCTCAACAATACAGTTTTCAGTTTTCTTAAAACTTCTTCACAATAAGCCCCTGTAATTGTCCTATGTCCTTTGAGAAAATCTATCATGATAACTCCTTGGGAATCCACCCCAAAATAGTTGCCATACCTTCTGAACTGCCCTCTGTGCCTTGAATTTAACTGGCCCATCAGATCATCTCAGAAGCCACTGTTCTGAGTGGACCATTTTTTTTCCTGCAGGGACCCTAACAAGACTAAGATAAGTGTGTTGCTGAGAGGAATTGTTTGCAGAGACACATTTAAACATGCTTTATTTGCATATATAAACTGAAACCCTAATAGCAATGTTTTTCACTTACCCTCATACCAATCCACCATCCCACTTTTAAGTCACTGTCAACACCCAAAGACTTCTGGGTGTACAAACTAAAGACACAGGCAAAGAATACTACCACTAACGATTAGGAATCCCTTTGTCCAATGCCGGGTCCTTGATTTATCACCTAAAGGCATTTACTGGTCCCTGGAATTATCAGGGTCACTTCTCATAGTTATTTCATGATCACGTGGTTTCCACCTCTGATTGCCAAGTGATTGTTCTCCAGGGGATCACAAATGCCCATTTCTATGTACTTGAGGCATCCTAGTTGACCTTTCCCCACCCTTCCCACAACCTGAGCCTCTCTATGCCCTCAAGTCCCATCAGGACTGTGTCTCTACCCAGAGACACAGGCCCTGCCAAACCCCACAATGGTGGCATGATCTTAGAAGTGAACACAACCTCAAAATGCATATTAGCTGGCCTCTATCTAATTTTAGGGACCCTGGAATGGCACTGTATGATCAGCAATGGACTGTGAACCACAAGGTGAGCAGTTCAAACCCACCAGCTGCTTCTAGGAGGGGTTGACTCAAGTCCCATCATTACTCAAGTCACACCCTTGCTTGAATCACACTTTCAATCTTAAAAGGGATAAAAAGAAAGAAAGGCAAGTAAAAAAGAGGGACCTAACTATTCACACAACAGAAGAGTCGGGATTCGAGTGCATCCTTTGGACCTGGGTTCCCTGCCTTAGAACCTACTAGACCCAGGGGAAGATTGATGACAAGACATATAGAGATCTCCAAGGAACACCAGGCCCATGGACGTTGGAAGAACCTTCCCCTAGAGCCCGCACCCTGAATTTAAACTTCTAGCCTTCTAAACTATGAGAAATTAAATTTTATTTATTAAAGCCATCCACTTGTGGTATTTCTGTTTTTGTGGAAGTAGAAAACTAACATATGTGAGAAAACCAAGAACAATGTCTGGAACTAAGTATGAGATCTATAAACGCTACCTGTTATTATTATAGCTTTTAACCTACATTATTGCAACTCTTCTTCATGTCCTAGCCTTCTTCTCTATGCCATCCTCCACTCAGCTGAGAAAGGAGTTTCTAAAGTGTAATGTTAATCATCATTCACTGCAGGATAATGCACTGGACCACAAGGTTGGTTAGAGCACAGGTTGGTGGTTCAAACCCACCAGCTGCTCCTTGGAAATCCTACAATGGGTCGCCATGAGTCTGAATCGACTTGACAGCACTTAACAACAACTTTGCTGAAAGCATCTTCACAGGCTCTTGACTGTTTTCTGAACTGGACCCATGTGATTCTTGAATGTCTTTTTACTCTATCCTCCACCACTCTCACTGTGCTCCTACCACCTTGAGTTTCGGGAACTTAATGTAACCTGAACTCTCTCTGTTCTTCCCCATATCCCTGGACCATTGCTTGGGTCCTTCACTCTACCTGGACTACCCTTTGCAGATTTTCGGCAAAATCCTCTTAATCCTTTCAACTTCCCTACTGAGGCCTTCCACTTCCCAGTCTACAAGGCTGCTGAATGCTCCACATGTTGTGTGTCCAAAGACAGCTCACCTCTCCATCTCAACACACACCTCAGGGTGTTACCGGTGTTTAGGCACGTGCCTGACTCCCCTGAACCCTGACACCCTTAGAAGGAGATGCCGACAGGTATTTGCTGAACCTACTGTATACCTGTAAGGACTTTAGAGTGTCTATCTTCCTTATATTGATCACTAGAAAGTTGAGAAAATTTTACGCTTGTTCTTTGATATTGATAGTCATTATAATATCTCTTCTAAAATACTGAAAAAAGTAATTATTATTGATTTTACTCATTCTCAGTTAGAAAAACAAAATCTCAAGAGATACTTTGGTACCATCCCTCTTCTATTAATAATTTGGTTATGAGCCCTCAGAGTCAAAATTTAAGCTTCTTTTTCACTCAAAAAGTATGTTTGAATATTCATACTTGTTGCCGTTCAAAAGAGCTAGTCACAGATAACTACATATGGTACAATACCATTTTTATAAAGGTTGAAAACAAGCAATATATTGTTTAGGAAAACATGCAGTAAACTATACAAAAAAGTAAAGGAAGGATCAACGCAAAAACTCAGAACAACAGAATAAATGGAGAATCAGGGGACATAGGATTCGGGAGCAATCACAGAATGGATGTTTTACTTCTTGAGTTGGGAGTGGGGGCTCTCTGGCGTTCATTTTACTATTATGTTTAATAGCCTACATATTGTGGTAGTGGTGGTGGTTATGTGCCATGGAGTTGGTTCTGACTCACAGCGACACTGCATACGATTTCCAAGGCTGTAACTCTTTACGGGAGCAGAAAGTATTATCTTTACATTACATCTATTCCTTCAACTTAGTAAATATTGCTATTTATGTATGTGTGAAGATAAATATATGTTGTTGTTTTAAGTGCCATCGAGTTGGTTCCAACTCATAGTGACCCTGTATAGGGTTTCTGAGGAGTAGCTGGTGAGTTTGAACCGCAGACCTTGTGGTTCAAACCGACCTGCAGTCCAGGGGTTATCCTACAGTGTCACAACAGGACCCTATATAAATATATATAATCATACTATTATAATCATTGAGATCCTTTAGGGAATAGACTAACTATCATTGAGTGCCTGGGTACTAAATGATTTCTTCACGATACCCTTATAAAATGGAAACTGTTTTCCCAAATTTAAAAATGATATTAGTCTTAGAGATGTTGAAGAATATGTCCAAGGTCTTACTTAGTGCCAAATACCTTCCATTTGCTACCTTTGATTCAATTTCCACCATATTCTCACTCTTTGGAGTCCTGGGAGGCTAACCCACAAGGTCTATGCATCACTGGGTGGCCATATCCTCTGAACTCTGGCTGCATTCAGCCAATGACAAGCACCACCAGGAGATCAGAGAGTGGGAAGCAGTGAAGGCAGGGTACCAATTCCCCTCATCCTATCATAAAGTCATGCACAAGGCCACAGCTCCTGTCAGGAATCACTCACACTCACACAGCTACCCTCTCACTCTAGATTCCCCTTCCTTTGTCTGTTCAGATCTAGAAAGATAACAGTTCTCCCTGCCCTGAAATGCCTTGGGAATCCAAACCTTGCTGATTTCTCTGCCCTCTGCTCACATGTTCTCTTCTCAAAGCACATGCCCACGCTTCTCATATTACCAGGCTGAGTGGTCATGTGCTTCTTGAGAAGTGGTGGAGCCAACATCTTCCATCTATACTAAGATGCTGCTCTCTGCACTTTGCTGTAAAAGAGTCTAAACATCGCTAAAGAAGGCAGTTACTGCCAAAGCTGTTTACCATTGTGATCTTATGTGTCTTAGCAGCAAAGTAGAACACTATTTCAGGGATTGTGTTACAAATAGCCAGCAGTAGGGGCACTGAACTGGTATATCTGAAAAATTGTGTAAAATGTGGAAACTGTAATAGAAAGTTTAACCCTCTAAGCAGAACCAACCAAAGAAATGATTAATGAATCAAAAGAGGTATAAATTTTAGAACAGTATAAATTACAACAATATAACCTAAATGCTATTATTCATTCTATTTTCTAAATCTTTCATCCTCCTGATTGCTCCCCTTACTCTCCACATGATGCTTTAATCGATGACCCCAGAACAAAGGTCAGGAATCCAACAACATAGGAATCTAACAACGTATCTCAGCAGGCCTTACAACAAAGCACACAGGACGATGACAGTTGGGATAGCCTGAACTCTCTTGTGCTGAAAATAGTGGGAATATAAGGAAACCATTATAGCTTTTACCTCCTTCTCTTTTAGCTATCTTTTCTGCTTATTCTTATATTCTGGTGATGATGCACAAAGACAGTACTGGCGATAAGCCCAAATTATCCTTTTCTGAAATGAGTACAAGAGCAAATGTTATCAGACAGTAAGGCAGGAATATTGATGCCTTGGTTTGACAGGAACTGAAGAATCATTGTTGTTAGGTGCCATCGAGTCAGTACCGACTCATAGTGACCGTATGCACAGCAGAAGGAAACACTGCCCAATCCTGGGCCAACCTTACTACTGTTGCCACGCTTGAGTCCACCGATGCTGCCACTTGGCCAATCCATCTTGTTGGGGTCTTCCTCTTTTTCTCTGAACCTCCACCCTATCAAACATGATATCCTTTTCCAGCGACTGGTCCCTCCTGACAATATGTCCGAAGTATGAGAGTCGAAGCTTGGACATCTTGGCATCCAAGGAGCACTCTGGCTGCTCTGCTTCCAGGCCAGATCTATTGGTTCTTTTGGCAGCCCATGGCACTTTGAATAGTCTCCTCCAACACCATAACTCAAAAGCATCAATTCTTCTATGGTCCTCCTTATTCACTGTCCAGCTTTTGCATGCATATGAGGTTACTGAAAATACCATGGCTTGGGTCAGGTGCACCTTAGTCCTCAAGCTGACATCTTTGCTCTTCAACACTTTAAAAAGGTCTTGTGCACCAGATTTGCCTAATGCAATATGTCATTTGATTTCTTGACTGCTGCTTCCATGAGTGTTGACAGTTGATCCAAGAAGAATGAAGTCCTTGACAACTTCAATCTTTGTTCCATTGATAAGAAAGTTATTTACCTATGCTTTATTGACTACACAAAGGCTTTCAATTGTGTGGATCATGACAAGCTATGGACAACATGCAAAGTTTGAGTATTCTGGAACACTTAATTGTGCTCATGAGAAATCTGTACCTCGACCAAGAGGCAGTTGTTCAAACAGAACATGGGAACACTGAATGGTTTAAAATTAAGACAGGTGTGTGACAGGGTTGTATTCTTTCACCATACTTATTCAACTTGTATGCTGAACAAATAATCTGAGAAGCTGGGTTCTATGAAGTAAAACGTGGCATCAGGATTGGAGGAATACTCATTAATAACCTGCGATATGCAGATGATACAACCTTGCTTGCTGAAAGTGAAGAGGACTTAAAACATTTACTGATGAAGATCAAAGAGCACAGCCTTCTGTATGGATTGCATCTCAATGTCAAGAAAACAAAAATCCTCACCACTGGACCAATAAAGAACACTGAAGAATAACACATCCTAATTTCTTATCATCATTCCTCAATATAACACCGTGTTACTCCCAGGAGCACTCAGCATTTCAACAAAAGTTGTAAAAGCAGAGCTCAGTGGCAGACACATGAAAGGGTTAACAAGTGGTACCCTTAGGAGCCACAGACAGGTGATCCAAGATAAAGTAGAATAACAAGATGTAGAGGAGGAATTTGATATAACAAAATGAAGAAATTTTTAACTAAATGTGATGTGTTGTTAGATGCCATAAAACTGGCCCCTGATTCATGGTGACCCCACATGTGCAGTGGAGCAAAATGCTGCCCAGACCTGTGCCATCCCATGATTGACTGCGGATCAGAACTTTGTAGCCCACAGGGTTTTCATTAGCTGGTTTTCAGAAAAAAATTACCAGGTCTTTCTTACTAGTCTGTCTTAGTCTTAGAAGCTCTGTTGAAACATGTTCAGCATTAAACCAACACACAAACCTCCACTGATGGATAAGCGGTGGCTGCACATGACATGAATAAAACCCAGGTCCCCCTACATAGAAAGTGAAGACTCTATCACTCAAATACCACTGCCCTCATTCAAGATGTATGTGGTCAACTCCAAATAAGCACTGTTTAGCTTGTCCACATTGTGGGGAAATTCTTTACTTGCAAACTGAATTTTCTATTCTGTCTCTCAGTTGCTAGGGACATTCATCAACTGATCACATATGAGTATTTTGCTTCCACTCTTTTCATGTAAAGTACTGCAAGCAGACAACAGGCCAAAAGGACAAACAGATAAGTATATGATGGACAACAGTGAGGAAAGACTGTATAAGAACTCTGTAAGATCCCTACCCAGGATCTGGCTCAAAGTAGGCACTCCATAAATATTTGTTGAACTAAGTGAATGGATTTGTTAAGGAACTGAATTAGAAGATGTTTAAGGTCTTCAGAATAAGACCATAGAAAGTCTGAGAGGACCCACAAATACTGCTGGACAGCTCCCACATGGGTTGCTCTTCCTTCACTTACTTCCCTGTCCTGATCTGGCAGCACTCTAACTGATCTCTGTAGCTCTTTAAATGTCACTGGCAGAGTTGAATGTTGCAGATTTGAAAGCTGTGGTCCAGACGTGGCTAGACTGTACCGAGAATAGTGGGACTATTTCTTCCTATTCATTTCTCAATTATTACAACCATCTGTTTTCATCATCTATTCTAGAATGGTGCCAAGAAAGACCATCAAATTGACTAGTTCCTTAAATTCTGGGATCCTCTTTCATCATTTGTCTTAATTTCCTGTCTTCTGCAAGCTGGTTCATCTTAAAAGCACAGTTATATCCATTTTCCCTTACTGCTACTGGTTGGTAGGAATATCCAGGTTTTCCCTCACTTCCTCAAAATGTCTGTTCCTGCTCACCATAAATCCTCAATCTACCTGGCACAAAGAAGTTCTCTTGTTAAGCACTGTCGATTTGGTTCCAACTCATAAGTGACCATGCATAGAATTTCTGAGGAGCAGCTGTGTGTGTGAACCACCAATCTTGCAGTTAGCAGTCCAGTGCTTATCCTACAGTGTGCCACATCAGGACTCCAAAACAACAGTATTGTTTTTGTGATTAAAAAATAAATAAAATCATGTCATCTGCCAGTACTTCTTCCTTGCCGATTTGGATGCCTTTTGTACCTTTTTCTTGCCTAATTACTCTGGTCAGAACTCCCTGTGCAATGCTGAATGGTGGTGGTGGTGATGGTATGTTGTTGAGTCAGTTCTTACTCACAGTGACCCTATATAGAAGTTCCAGCTTCTGTGTTTAGTTAAAAATGATTGTCAAATGTGACCTACAGACTGAATCACACCAGTCTTGGAGCTGACTTCAGTTTCCACATGACCCTGTCTTTTTAGCATCCTACGCCATGATGCAGAGCAATTTCATCTCATCAGTACCGATATCAGTTGCCCATGGGTGGATTCTGATTCATAGTGACCCATGTGACTCAGAGTTGAACTGTGCTCCATAGGGTTTTTAATGGCGGGTATTTTAGAAGTGGATTGACAGACCTTTCTTCTAAGAGATTAAAGTTCCAACCTTTTCAGTTAGCAGCTGAGCATGTTAACCATTTTCACTACCCAAGGATTCCTGCTCATCAGTACCATCTACTTAACATAGCTGCCCATTTTTAAAATTTCCCTTCTTTTTCAAAGCCGAGTCTATGCAGAGGAATGGAAAATACTATCTGGTCATCTAAGTTCTTCCATTTTCCTCCCTAAATTTTTATCACCTTTACAACAAATCTGTTCTAGCTTTTGTTTCTAACCATCACAATATGTAGACTTGTGGACAACAGAATTAGGAAGTGACAGTGTACATAATTTATTGGTGCACTCAGTAGTCTGACAAGCCCTTACACTCCTGGTAAACACAGTCCCCTAGATAGGGAAGGAAAAAGGAATACAGAACAATCCTTCCCACTAACAGGGGCAACAGGATTCTTCCTCCCACCTGCCAGTACCTATGAATAACTTGTAAGGATGCTATGCTTGTGACCACCCTCTGAGAAGAAAACAACCTGCCATCTAGTATGTTCCTTCAGTAAAAACAAATTGTTTCTTCTTTTTTTCAGTTTCTCTTGGGTTTCATTTTCCTTCACCCATCAGAAATCTTCTCTTCTCTTCTTAAATTGCTTCAAACGTTTTGTCCCAAGTCAGAGTGAAGGAAAGTATTCTTCCAACTCTTTTTCTTTATATTTCAAAGAAAAGAAAAGCATGCGTTAGCTACTGGCATATGATGAACATGCCAGAGAGAAAAATGTACCCTTCATATATCTTAGGATCCCAATTTCTTCTGGTTTTAAAATACCTGAAAGTCCATTACTAGTCCCCATGAAAACTTCTTTTGTAAATTGCTTTAGGAAATGTCTGGTTTCATACCTGTGAGTAGTGTACTTGGGAAAGGTACTATTAAAAATGGCTTAGTTCCTAGATGGTCAAATTGCTAAAATTACTGAGATCAATCATAGGTTATTTAGTCTATCTTCATGCCCGTGAGACAGATGGGAGTATTTCTTCTTTATAAAGATCGCTAGGAAGGAGAAAAAAAGCTTCTATTGTATTCTACTGTCCGACATCACATGCACTCTCAGTGTAGATTCTTCTTCGAATGTAAGCCTTTCGCTGGAATTTAAGATCTTTAATCTTTTTTTCGAGTCCCCAATGCATGTCATAAAGGAAAAGAGACACTATCTGACATCTGGAATCCTGGTGTGGTGCTGCAGGACAAGTACTGGGCTGCTAACCACAAGGTTGATGGTTTGAATCCACCAGCCATACTTAAAAAACCCTATACAGAGGCACCATGAGTCAGAACGGACTTGATGGCACTTAAAAACAATAACATCTGTCATCTGTTTGTTCGGTTTTCTTCTTGGAGCTCTTCAGGGTTCCCTATTCCATTCAACATCTTGCTAAGTATTTGATGACTGCTCTTAAAACCCCCTTTACCACCTGCCCAGCACCATCAGCCAATCTCTTTATGTGTGACTCCCCTGTAGGTCTTTGAAATGTAAAGCTTAGCTCACTCAACACCTACCTGCTTCAAAAACATAATCAGCATATTGGAAAATTATCCAAGGTCTCCCAGCAAAGAAAGAACTGGATAGCTCTCTCTCAAATTTACTAATTCTCCTATCTGCACAGAAATGGGATGCACAGAGATAAGATGAAAGTTCAGAAAGTTTAAGGCACCCCTTTCTCACCTGCCACAATAAACTTGCTGGGCTCCAGTTCCATTAAGCGATAGAGAATGGAATCCTCTCTGACCCAGACTGAGGATGGGGAGAGAAAACTGAAGTAGGAGTCAGGAGGGCTGAGTTCTAAACCAAGCTCTGCCCTCTGAGAGCAGCTCACAACCTGCATTGACCCTGTTTCCCAAGCAGCAGCTCCATTGGTGGAATAAATGGCTTGTGTTGAACTCCTAACCTAAAAGTTGGTGGCTCAAACCCAGTCAGCAGCAAAACAGAAGAAAGTTCCAGCAACCTAATCCTAAAGAGACTGTTGTTGTTGTTGTTAAGTGACATCGATGCAGTTCCAATTCATAGTGACCCTGTGTAAGGTTTCCGAGGAGCAGCTGGTGAACTTGAACCACCGACCTTGCAGTTCAAACCAATCTTGCAGTCCAGAGCGTTAATCCACAGCGCCACACTAGCCAAGAAATCCCTACGGAGAAATTTTACCCTGTCATACATGGGGTCATCATGAGTTGGAATCAACTTGATGTCAGCAGGTTTGGTCCCAAGCAGAACATGTAAGCCTATTTGTCTGCATTCTTTCTAAGGGCTCTTTCAGTTCTACATTCTACAATCCACTGACTAGGCAAAGGCCTCTCTCCTCTCCCCTTTCTTAAAAGAGATACACCATATCTTTGGTGTGTCTGCTATCATCTACCTCTGCACCAGTAAATACCACCTAGACCAGTATTTCTCGGCACTTTTTCATTACATTCCCCTCCCCCAAAAAAGCCTTTTTTAGACATGTTTTTCCTAATTGTCCCCAATGACATTTTAATAGAACAAGTATGCAGTTTATCTGTTTATGTACTGTATATATACCTGTGCTTTCTACATAAAAGAGTGAAATTTTCATGCCCCAAGAAGCAATTTTCACCCCCTTGGAGGCAATGTGATTACATTGTTGAGACTGTACAACATATCCTGAGTCAAGGGCTGCCTCTCGCTGAATGATACAAGTGGTTATTTGCCCCAGACTCCAAAGCTACAAATATATTCACCAGCCAGAGGGTGTAAAAATAATCTATCATACAAGCCAATGTGGACTAGGCCAGAGCTCCAATTTCCCACAGGTAAAGTAGCTTCCATTCCTCTGGTAGCGTAGTGGTTACGAATCGGGCTGCGAACCTTAAGGTCAGTGGTTCGAAACTACCAGCCGCTCCGCAGGAGAAAGATGAGGCTTTCTACTCCCGTAAAGATTTACACCCTCGGAAACCCTGTACAGGGTCGCTATGGGTCGGAACCGACTCGAAGGCACTTAACAACAACAACAACATTCCTCTCCCTGGACCATAGTCTCCTGTTCCAGGCCCAATACTGGCCCTCTGAATCTGAGATCTCCACCTCTGCTCATAAATCCCACTTCCAGCTCCCAGTCCATTCATATGAATCCCAGAAGTAACAATGGGAGTGATGGGAATGAGGTGAACAATGGGTGATGTTCCAGGAATAATTAGAATCTACTCCAAGGGCAGAAACAGGTTGGGCCCTTGGCAGGGCTAGAGGCTCATTCCAATTCACTTGTATTGGCCCAGCTCCCCTCCTCCTTTCCCACTGCAAGGCAGTTCCCCTCACTTTACCTTGGCACGCTGGCCAAATACGTCACAAGCTTCCGTAGGTCTTCCTGTCTTATTCTGTCATGATTGCTGCGAGCTGGGAAGGTCAGGATGGGTCCACCTCGTTTATCACGGCCCCCTGCAGAGAGGAAGAGGAGGGAATTTAAGGAAACCAGCCAGGTTTTTCAGAGAGTCGGTCGGTACTAGAAGAAAATAATTTCATGTAAGTGGCTGAATGCACCAGGCAGAAACATGGTGCCTGAAGAAACCTGTCCTGGAACAAGGGCATTAGATTGGATGCAGATAACACGATCTTGAGAAAGTCTTCTGACTTCTCTGAATCCTCAGCTGAAAAATGGGAGAGAAAAAAACAGAGACCACTTCGAATGGTTTGTTATAAGAACTGATAATTACATGAGGAAGTACTTTGAGGTGTTTTCTACAAAATGTTGGATGATACTGAAAGTGAAGGAAATTATTCTTATTAAGAAAATAAGCTAGTTGAAAGTGTTAATTCATTGGAAATTTATCCTCTAGTTCACTTTCCTTTGCTTGTGCAGATCTTGGAATGCTGATGAACTGAAGACATACATGGACCCTCAAAGAATCCATCCAAGGACAACATTGTTGGGAGGTTTTTAGACTTACCAAAAGACATTAAAAAAGAGGGAACAAATCTTTACAGCGGGGATCATTCCCACCCCCTCAGTACATAGGGCAGGCAGGGATGGGCAACTTGGACATTGGTTACCCAAAATGGGGGGCCTACAAAGGCAAGAAATGACTGGCTTACAAGCTTTCAAGAGGAAGCCTAGATCCAAAGGGCACAGAGTAAGGTAGAATCTCCATTGAGTAGTATCCAATCTGTCTAGATGGAAATGATGAAAGGAGATGGGAATACGACTCTTGTAGTACAACTGTTGTTGAATAATTATTATCAGGACTGTCTGTGATGGTTGGAAATGTAAAGGTAGACATTTTGTAGCAAGAGGAGGGGAGTGGTTGACTCTGCAGTCCTGGGACGGAGGTCCCTGGACTCAAGGGAGAAGAGCAGAGAGTGGGACCCTACCCAGAGAAGCAGTGACGCCAGAGATGGAGGCAAAGAAGATGATGTGAGAGATGGAGTGGCTGGGGACTCTAGACTCAGAGAGGGAGAAGGGCTATGTGCTGACGACCAAGGGGCAAGCTTGTGGGGTATACACTTTGGTTGTTTGATGATGCATGGAGGGGATTGTAATCATGGCACTGAAACGGTATACGATAGGATGACTGTAAAGCTAATGTTCTCACATGTAAACTCTCACTTAATTCATGATAAAACGTTAAAAAAAAAAAAAAAAAGACATTAAATGTTTCCTACAAAGCCAAGGGCCCATCCCTGCTTGCCTGTGGTGCCACTTGTCCCTCCTGCTGGAGGAGCACATGAATCTTCATCTAAAAGGATTTCAAGGTCTTATTCACTACAAATTCATATATACACACAATAGTTACAAACGGTTTCTGTAGGAGACCGCAATCACTGAGGTGTTGAGGTCCTGTGTCATGGACGAAAATCCTACATGATGGCCCCACTCAGGATGGCTAGCCAGGGACCCTGAGGGCCCAAGGAAGTAACCTCTGGACGTCCCGGGTTCATTGGCTTTTACAAACTCACTATTGGACTAGCTCTGTATAATTTTCTTTGGTCCTATTATTCATTCTATGCTTCGAACTCCAGTAATTGTAGCCTCCGAGAAAATGGTTTCTTATGTGTCTCTCTTAATGTCTCCACTGTGTTGGCAGTGCTTAAGGTTCTGGGAACAAATCTCTCTGAGGAACAAATTCTGGCCACCTGGCAAGCATAGCAAAACTGTTCTTTATCAAGTTATTCAGTTATGTTTGATATTAACTTAATACATGGGCCCTTGATACTCATGGACAAATATTAAAACAAAAGCCCCTCCTAAAGCCGAGGCTATAAAAAGTTCCAAAGGCAAGTTTGCTGGGAGACTCTGGAGACAGTCTGCCCAGGGTATTCACTCAAAGTACATTGGCGACTTCTGGGGTATTGTTCAAAGAATAATAGTGACAGCCTTCTCAAATCGTCCCCAGGTGCAAACCATAAACCTAGGCGTCCTCCTTCCTCCTACAAGCCTAGGCCAGGTAGCTGAAACAGCTGGACTACTCCCAGACCTTTTGAATCCTTTTCACCTTTTCCCATTGGAAATTAAGTGATATAGGTATGTTAATTAGCCTGGAGAAACCTCGAGCTGCTGTCTTGGGATTCGAACCTAAAAAGTAATTTATAACAATTTGCTTGAATTTCTGGAAAATTAAGGATGTTAGATTATTAGGACAATTTGCAATGTATGTTTTAGAATTTGTTCCTATAAATCATTGTGTCCTGTTTTGAACAATTAATCACGTTTCATTTCTGTACCCTGTCTTAATAATCGCCTTCTGCCTTTGTGTAAAGTCCCTCCTTGAAATAAAAAGGGGGTGCAGACTGAAGCCCGCATGCATTACTGCCTGCAGGGCTGGCTGTGCATTACTGCCTGCAAGGGCCACGATGCCTGTAGTCCAGGGTCTGCCCGCCAGTTCTGCATCCACTCTAGTTTCAGGGTGTCTCTTTGTCTCGCTCGTTGCATCTTTGTGTGTACCCTTTTTCTGTCTCTATCACCACCAGATCTCCCTACTTAGTGAACCGAACTCCCCTGTCGAGGCTGGTCCTCGACAGGTTCCTAAGTATCACATGGAAAAAGCTGAAAGGAGGATACCAAAATGACAATCACTGTTAGAATGCTGAGATTTTAGACACTGTTCTTCCTTTTCTCTATGTTCCAAACTTTCTATTCATTACTATATGTTTTTTTTTTCTTTTTTAAAGTTTTTATTATGAATTGAGTGATAGTTTACATAATTACATTCACCCTATCGTATTTTGTTTCACTTCAATGATTACAATACCCTCCCTGCATCATCATTCAACAGTATATGCTTCTATCCCCTCAGGGTTTGTTTTTTTTTAAATGTTTACAAAAACACTCAGGAATATATAACCATTTAAACAACCAAAGGGTACATTCTGCAAGCCTCCCTCCTGGCTGCCAGCACACAGCCTTTCTCTTTCCATTAGACTAGAGTCCTCGGCTGCTCCCTCTCTCCACGTCCTCATCTCTACCTCCATCTCTGGTGTTATTGCTTCTCTGGATAGGGTCTCATATTCCACCTGTGCTCTTCTCCCTTGATGGTTCTAGGCTCTTCTGTTCCTGGACTATAAGATTAATTACTCCCCTGTTTTTGTTACAAAACTTCTACCTTTATAGTTGTGATAATTGCAATTAGCCATGATCACAGTTAATTACTATTGAATCCTAAGACTCTTAGCTTCATTTCTTCTCACCAGACCCATCTAGACAAGATGGAAACTATTTAGTGGGGATCCTACCATTCCCCACACACTCTGAAACTAAACTCCCTCTTCAAAACTTGTACTATGTAATTTAAAAAAATTATTCTTTAATGGGTGGCTACAATTAGGAACTAGGACCAAGTATCTCAGAAGAAGGGGATGAAGTTAAGATGCAGTATTTGTCCTTACAAGGCACTGGTGGCTCCACAAAGAAAAGTCTGCCCTCATGAAGACAGACTCCTCACATCTCACCTCAGGCAGTCATGCATACCCCACAAAGAGGGGCAAGGGGGAGATGAGATAGCATGGCCATTACCAATGCTAGAAAAGAAACTGAAAGCTCAGAGGAGCTCTAGTACCAAAAACAGAAAGGCAGAGCATCCCAGAGCTCCCACCCAAATTGAGCTAATGAGTAATGCTTCCCTCTGGCTGTGGGGTCCAGAAGCTGCCAGACACAGATAGAGGGAAAGCTTGGCAAACAAAATTAAATCAATTCCAAGATATCCCTAAAGAGGAAAGAAGGCAGCAGGAAGGGGGAAAGGATCAAACCTGTTTGGGGCTATTGAGAGAAGATTTGGCCCTGGTGAAAGTAACGCGTTAAGTCTTCTCAGCTGCTCAGTAAGGAAGATTTGGATGGCTGTACTGCAGAGACATACCCTGGGATCTGGGCTCCAGATTTGCCCTACTGCCAGACTTACTTCTACTGATAGTAGTATTGAGAATAGTCTCCATCTCCCAACTGCCTGCCATTCTCATAGCACACAAGGAAAAGGAGCTGGAAGGGTTAAATGGAAGCTGTCTCAAAATCTAGGGGATTCTCTCTCACTCTCAACTTTCCCTTCCAGTTTTGACCCTACCCTAAGGATTTTCATTCTTGGCAGGTTTTTAGACACAATTGTAGGTTTTCTTGCGGATCCTCCATGTATACCTTATGAGTCGAAGCACAGGAACATGGACTGTCAAAGGTTGAGTAAGATATTTAGAAGGCTGGTTGGCACTGTCCCTCCTGAGTATGAGTCAGTACTGATCTTGGAGAAAAGAGGATCAGAATCTGGGTTAGGAAAGGTTCTAGATAGCAAAGGAAAGAGCCATGAGGAGAGAAAACCTGGGGGAAGTGCAATTCCCTTCCTTCTGAAGTGTGGAAACAGAGTCAAAAACGGACAGAAGAACCAAGTTTTGTATACTTTTCAGGGCGGAAAAGATTTTGCACATCTTCAGGAAGAATAGGAAAACAAGCACAGAAGAAGAGAATCATTATTTTAAAAAGAGTGGGGAGAATGATGGAGTAAGATCTCAGACCAAATAAACAGGGAAGAGGGCTCAGGATGCAGGTGGGTAGGATTGCCTCTTTCTCAGAGGCAGGCTGGGAGAACTCAAAGAGTGGGGAGAATGAAGAGAGATAAGTTTGGAGAGGAAGGAGTTTTCAGAGGAAAGAAGTCTTTGGAAAGGGAGGAGTTCAACATGCCTGGGGAATGCTGTTCCTTTAGGTAAAATAGGAGAAGACTAAATCAACGGTCAAGAGTCAGGGAAGGCTTGAGATGCTAAAGAGAGAGGAGAAATGGAGCTATCCCTATAGGGCTTCCCTAGAATGAGCAGCAGGCTGTGTATATGTGCTTAGGGGTAGATGGCAGGGTGTTGGGGCACAGTGAGAGCTTTATTGAAGGGCTTGGCAATAGTAGCCATGGTAGACTCCAACTTGAGTGAAGTCAGAAGGCCCAGTGAGGGTGGGAGATACCCTGCTGGGCTGTGAGCTCCCAGAGAAGAGGGAAATGAGTATGTTTGTTCAACTCGTATCCATTCTTCCCCAACTCATAAAAGAATATCAGAAAAGATCAAAAGCAAGAGGCTAAGGTGACAAAGAGGCCAGCAAGGGTCAAGATCTGGATATGCACGGCCATAATAAAGAAGCAAAGAACTTCAGTGTCAAGGAGGCCAAGAAGCCATGAAGGACTGGAATGAAATGAGAGACAGTGGTGGGCAGAGATGAGGAACACAAACCCTCTACTAAAGTTCATGAAAGTGGATCACAGAGAGTGGGAGACTACAGTAACCATGCTTTGAAAAGGTGACAGAGATGGTGGCAGGAGTTTCAAAAGGGACACTCACTGATTCAACCAATACTTACTGTATGCACAGTTGTGCAAGGAACTATAAAATAAAATAAATGCAGAGAATAAAAAAAGGAGGGGTAGTTTGATGTTCTAGAAATGATAATGATCTGTATGCAAGGAGATGGTAAAGCCAGAGTAGTAAAAGTTAAGGCTTCTCTGAATGAGGTGGAGGTGGAGAAGGATTGCGCTCACCTTTCCCAGGGAGAGTCAAGCTCCAGTTAGGGCAAGCAGATTAGAGTAGTTTGAGGAAAGGGGAAACAAGACAAAGTCTAGAGAATTGTACCAAATAAGTAAATAAGTTTGGTCCATGTAATAATAGTTCTGTAAAATGTTAATGGATACCCACACACCCTACAATTTTTTTAAGGGAAATGAGGTTTCTCCATCGTTTGGAAAATGCAAGATTAAACAAAAGATAAATAAGGTTCTTTACCACAGGACTTCCCAAAGCCTATGTTAATAACGCTTTAAGGAGCCTTGCAAATCTCCAAGGGGAGGGTATAAAGTTTCCAGTCTTATTTGAAAATGGTATCCCTTTTCATTTTTGAGGATTCTCTTGTGGGATTGTTGCTCCATGGAATGCAATTTGAGAGATCTAGACTTAAAGACACAGGCCAGGGGTCCCAAAGATTGTGCCACTTGTGGAGTTTCTCTGTAGAACAATGTTGGAAAAGAAATTGGTGGGCAGTGAGGAGGCAGAAAGGGAGCGTCAGGAGGTGGGCCAAAGCAGGGTGCATGTGCTCAAAGGTAATAGAGTGAAAACGGGGCCTGCACAAGGTTAGAAAAGAGACAGTAGGTGCTAGGGGTGGGGGGTATAAGCAGAATAAATGAAGCATAAGAGAGGGGGGTGGGGTGGGGTGGGCAGATTGTGAATGGTAGAGCAGGATGGGGCAGGCGAGCGAGGCTCACTGAGGAGCGCATGCGTGCACACGCCCACACGCACTGGGTTACTCCAAAAGGACGTTCCCATGGCAGCCATGGCTTTCTTTCCACCTCCCCAAAGCTGGGGAACATGTGCATGCCGAGAAGGGTGGGGACTACCTAACCACTTGTTTCTCTGCTCTCTCCTTTCCTTGCAGTGCTTTCTTCTCAGGAAGAAATAAAACGACTACACTGCATTATTTAATTCTTGGGTTTCTTGTTTTATTTTCTGTTTTGTCTTGTAAAAGCTCAACATGGAAGAAGTTTTCATGGTTACGCTTTTTGTTTTGTTTTTAATACAGCCAGCCACCATCTCCGTAGTTTACTCAGCCTCCTTCCCAGGCAGAGAAGGACCATGTTCCGTACGCTGGGGGTCTTTGCAAATGCTTACAAGTCTCTTGGCCCATACCATCAAATGGGAGTGAGGTATATACCCTGCTCACACCCAGGAAGCTTCTACCTTGCCTCATCCCCTTTCACAAAAGCATATGTCACTTTTGTATGTTCCATTCTAGGACTACTCCCTACCAGTCAGATCTGGCTGGGCTCTGGCCCAACGGTCTGACTGAATTCGCATGGGGAAAAAGAAACAAACAATCATGAACACTCACAAAGCGAGGCTCCCTCTGCCAGGAGGTAGTGGAGTGTGTCTGAACTCACATGCCCTGACCTGATGTGAAACAGGATGGTGCATTCAATCCAGGAAGGCCTTCTGGTGGAGGCCAGGTGGAAGCTGATTTAGGAAGGAGATGAAAGGCAAGTGTGAAAGAAGGACACAGGGAAGGTACCACAGGTAGAGAAGTGTTAGGCATAAGAGAACTGGGGGGATTAACCTGCTACCCAGGGCACAGGAAGGAGATCAGAATAACTAACCTTAGTTAGGGCTATAAGGAAGAAGGAGGCAAAGATCACATCAGGTTCCTAGAGGGCGGTGGGCCATGTCCTGGACACCTGGGATACAGAGAAGCAACCTCAAGTGTATCTTCACAAGGTCCTTCCAAATGTTCAGTAAGCACTCAGAATCCCAGCTTGCAAAGGTGTTGGAGGTTATCTTGTCTGTACCTCTATTCATATTGGGATCTTGTGCTCCAACATCCTCCATGACAGGGAGCTCACTACCTAACAAGATATACAAGCACCTAACACACACAGACAAGGCAGCTTCCAGGCATTCCCATTTAATAGCAGCAACAAGAACATACTCTTCCTTCTTCTACTGTTACTACAATGACAGGTAGTAATGACAGTGTACACTAGGACTCTACAAAGGCTTTTATACACTCCTATTGGATGCTCTGCCCTTGCCACTCATCCCTACTCTCTGAATCATCAGGTTCTTGGCTTTCCCAGGTGGGAGACAACAGCTGCTTGACCTCCTCCCTGCTACCCTTCTTTCTATTGTGACTGTTGCCCATCACCAGCCCCGGCCTGCAGTACCTGTAGAGGCAAGCCCTACACTGCGAGGAGACTGGACCTGCCTTTTCCCTTTGATTTTACCATCACTCATCCAGAAATAAGGAGCTCTGGTAGCGTAGTGATTACGAATCGGGCTGCGAGGCTCAAGGTCAGCAGTTCGAAACTACCAGCGGTTCCGCGGGAGAAAGATGAGGCGGTCTGCTCCTGTAAAGATTTACAGCCTCGGAAACCCTGTGTAGGGTCGCTATGAGTCGGAACCGACTCCACGGCACATCACAACACAACAACAACATCCAGAAATAAAGGTGTGTGCCATGATTGATAAACATTTGGGTGTTTCTCAAAATGTGACCTTTGGCCACACAAATAGCATTATCTAACTCCTGCCCTAGGGCCTACCAGAGATTCTGACCTGGGTGGCCTGGGGCAGAGCACTAGGACTGAGTGATTCTGGAGAACTTCGTAGTTTGAGAATGACTGTCCTAAGAATTTCATTTACATGAACGGTCACCACGCTTTCTCTTAGAGGGCCAGGTAATAAATAATTGATAGGTTTGAAGCTTCTGGTCTCTGCCATAATGACTCAACTCTGCCATTGCAGCATGAAAGTGCTACCTATAGTCAGCTGAGTAATGAGCCCCAATGGTGGTGATAATCCCTAGGAGCTGTAAATATCTAACAGCTATGATTAAATAAAGGATTTTAAGATGAGGAGCCTATGCTGGACTATCCAAGTAGGTCCTGAACACAATCACAAGAATCCTTATAAAAGAGGAAGAGTGAGAGTTCACAGACAGCAATGGAGAAGGCACAATAGTGAAGAAGTGACCACAGAGGCAGAGTCGAGTGGTGCAGTCACAAGCCAAGGGATGCTGGCATTTACCATAGACCAAAAAGACAAGGAATAGATTCTCCCCCTAGGGTCTCTGGAAATATCATGACCCTGAAGACACCTGACCTTTGGCTCAGTGAAACAGATTTCATACTGCTGGTCTCTACAACTGTGAAAGAATACATTACTATGGCTTTAAGTCACTAAGCTTGTGGTAATTTGTTATAGGGGCAATAGGAAGCTAATTCACAACCTATTCAAATGGGCAATACTGTGTTCCAATTACACTTTTATCCACAAAAACAGGTAGATGACTTGTAGGGTACAGTTTGTTGGCCCTTAAATTCAGCAATGAGAGGTTTGGGTACATAAGACAGGTAGGTGGGAGAAGTCAAGAATAAATATTGGTACAGTGTCACTATGGGTCGGAATTGACTCAACAGCATTTTACAGCAACAACATATGGGGCACAAGGGGAGATCAAGTCAATTCAATAATTTAAGATTCCTTTACTATGAAACAAGGAGTCAGAAAACTTTCTTAACCTCCTGTCCATGAAAAGGACACTTGAATCATTGAAGGCGGGGTGGGGTGGGGCAGGGCCAGGTGAGACCCTGGTGTGAGGTTTGTGCTGAGGGACGGAGGTCCTACCTATGAGTATGCAAGTCCTCCAGAATTCCCAGCTGGACCCAGAGCTCCTTTCTCTTTCCATTTGCCTCTGAAGAAAGTGAGCAGCTGCTCTAGGTCTCAATTCCATCCCTACTTCTCTCTCACAAATACACAAAGAAGTAAGTTTGTGACGGCATACACACATGTGCACATATACATATTGACACATGGACACACACACTTTTTCTAGGCCAATTACAAAGGAAAGTTTGGCAGATACTCACCAGACACGAAGGCCACTTTTTCTTTTAGGATGGGAAGAACATCAGAAGCTTTCAAACCATCATTCCGAAATGACCCTGTAGAACAAGGAACCACAGTGAGATAGGCCAGATAGCTGAATCCCTGGGTCCACCCTCAGCCTCCCAACCCCAGCATGGGTCAGATAGCTACCCAGTGTTCAGGCACACCAGCAGTCCAATAGAGCAGGAGAAGGTCCACAACACGAAGGACACTTCCACATGATGACAGGTCACAGGGGTGACCAAGGGCTAGGGCCCTTCTAGTTCCTCTCAAGGACAGTCCAAGTCACACATGCTCCAAGCATCAATAACAATCTTGTCATTGTGAGAAAGTTGAAGATGGGGATGTTTCTGTTTGTTCGTTTTCATTTTTTTTATCTATCCCTAGAGCTTAGCCTTATAAGCATGTGAAAGCTAGACAATGAATAAGGAAGATCGGAGAAGAATTGATGCATTTGAAACATGGTGTTGGCAAAGAATATTGAATATACCATGGACTGCCAGAAGAACAAACAAATCTTTCTTGAAAGAAGTACAGCCAGAATGCTCCTTGGAAGCAGGGATGGTAAAACTTCATCTCATATACTTCGGACAGTTTATCAGGAGGGACTAGACCTTGGAGAAGGACATCATGTTTGGTGGAGGGTCAGTGAGAAAGAGGAAGACACTCAACAAGATGAAGTAACACAGTGGCTGCAACAAAGGCTCAAACATCAACAATTATAAGGATGGTGCAGGGCTGGGCAGGTTTTTGTTCTGTTGTATATAGTGTCATCATGAGTCAGAACCAAATTAACAGCACCTAACAACCTAACCATAGTACTTAGCATAGCCTCTGGTACATGGTAGTATCAAGATGAACCATAATACCTTAAGTAATTCTTCTCGCTGTGTCTCTAAGCAACACAGTGACTACTAGCCCTCATTTTACAAACTTTTTTTTACATTCAAAAGTAAACCACAGGAAAACTCAAAGCTCAAAGCAAGACTAAGAACAGATATACCTTCCTTTACTTTGCTCCTCCTCCTCACTGCTGTCACTGCCATTGAGAAGAGCAATCCCTTGGGAAGGAGCTGTAGTCCCTTCTTTAGCAACCAGTTCTTTATCTAAGCCTTGCTTCTCAGTTGCAAAGTCCTTTTGGGGGTTCAGTTGCATTCCTACTAGGGGGTTAGAGGCAGAGGCCTAGGGTTCACATAGAAAGGAAAATAAAGATATGCCTGGAGGCCAAGGACAGCCCACCCAGTGTGAGATGTGTGGGAAGGCAAACCTACTGCCAAACACACACAAAACCTAAGCCAGCCCTCTGCACACCCACTGCTTAACCAGTGTGCCCCACAAGGACTTCGGGGACAAACAGCCCAGGCTCATAGCCCTTCTCAAATGTACCTGGGGTTTCTGTTGTGTGTTTCCCCTCGGGACACAACACAATGGACCCCAGAGGGTGAATGGCTCTATGTCAGCTCAGTGGGACAGAATCAAAGACCATAGACATACCCCTGTAGTTAGTGCCCACTGAGCTTGGTTTAGTCCTCAGCAACTCCTTTGGGGTCCAAATGTGACAACCTACACAAGAAAGCAACAGGCTGAGAAGGATGGTCCCACTCAGGGATGCCTCAATCCCTACACACTGGCTGTTCAAGCATCCCACTGGGATTGTGACAATCACGAGGACTGAGTTCCCTGCCTAAGGATGGGAATGAGCCCACTGTACACTCAGAAGACAGACATAGACTCAAGCTGTCAGTTTCCATGGTTAGAGGTTATACTATATTCTAACACAGAACAAATTTCTCTGTGTTTAAATTTAACAAATTAAAGTGTCTGTGATGTTTCCTCAGTGCACTGGGTTGATGTTGTTGTTGTTGTGTGCCATGGAGTAGTTCCAACTCATAGCGACCCTGTATAGGGTTTCCGAGGCTGTAAATCTTTACGGGAGTAAGAAAGCCTCAGCTTTTTCCTGTGGAACAGGTGATAGTTTCAAACTGCTGACTGTGAGATTAGAAGCTCAATTCGTAACCACTACGCTAATAGAGCTCAATCCAGTGCACTGGGTTGACAAGGATGGGTAACTTAGACATTGGCTATTAAAATTAGAGGCTATAAAGGCACACAGTGGCTGACTTACAAGCTTTCATGAGTGTGCTTAGTTTCAGAATGAGGGGGTAAGGTAGACTCCCCAAGTGTATACTTTTCCTCTTTTCCAGAAGGATCTGGTGAAAGGGGGTGGGGGATGATGGTGGCAGGATTTTATGATTCAATTGTCATCAGGATTAATCATGATAGTCTCAATTGTAATTGTAAAAGTTGTGTAAACTAAAGTGGGGAGTAGTTCATCTTTCATTTCAGGAACAGATGATCCCAGGACCATCAGGAAAGAAGAGCATGAGTGGAGCATGAGATACTATCCAGAAAAGCGGTGACAACAGAGATGGTGGCAGGTGATGGCACAGAGAAATAGAACAGCTGAAGACTCTAGGCCCATGGACTGAGAAAGACTGTGTGCCTGCAGGCAGAAGGCTGGCTTGCAAAACATGTCTTTTGTGGGTTAATGTGCTGGACTTCAAAGTCGGTTTGAACTGCAAAATTAGCAGTTCAAGCTCACCAGCTACTCCTTATAAACTCTATACAGGGTCACTATGGGTTAGAACTGACTAGATAGCACTTAACAACAACAACAACATACCTTTTGTTTTGTATGTGTACATCAAAAATTTTTGCTTTGTTCATTTATGAAAAATAAGATGTAAAAGGGAAGCCACAGTCAGAGCTCAACCAGAAGTAAAAAGAAAGAAAAAAAAAAAAGTATGCTCATACAATTTGATGAACTTGACCCACACCTATGGAGGCAGTAGCTCAAAAGAGGGAGCAGGCCCTCGCAGCAGGAATCATTCCCACCCCTCCTACACACAGAGTGGACAGGGATGGGCAACTTGGACATTGGCTACCCAAAAAGGGGGGCTACAAAGGCAAGAAGTGACTGGCTTACAAGCTTTCAAGAGGGAACCTAGAACCAGAGGGCCTGGAGAAAGGTAGAATCTCCAGTGAGTAGTATTCAATCTGTCTAGGTGGCGCTAATGCAATGAAATCCAGATAGGTCTCTTGTGATACAATAGTGAATAATTGTTATCAGAACTGACTATGAGGGTTGGAAATGTAAAGGTAGACGTTTTATAGCAAGGAGGAGAGTGATTAACTTTTCAGTCTAGGAGCGGAGGTCCCTGGGACCATCAAGGGAGAAGAGCAGAGAGTGGTACCCTACCCAGAGAAGCAGTGATGCCTGAAATGCAGCCAAAGATGATGATGTGGAGCGATGGAGCAGCTGGAGACTTTAGATCCAGAGAGGGAGAGCGATTGTGTGCTGAAAACCTGAGGGGCACGGGGAAGGATTGCATGGAGGGGATTGTAACCATGGCAATGAGACGATATACGATGATGTAAAAGTAATATTCTCCCATGTAAACTATCACATAATTCACAATAAATCATTAAAAAAAAAAAGGGAAGCCACAGGCAGGAAGCCGGGTAACTGTTGCTGCAGGGAGGGGAGTGTAATCATTGAGATGAAACAGAACGTACGATTGGTTGAAAGTAAAGCTGATGATCTTCTCTGTTTACCTTCACTCAATTCACAATAAAAAGTTAAAGCATAAATAAATAAATAAATTGCCTCTGACCATTTCACTTATTTCTTCCTTTCCCTCTTTCACTAAATGAAGACAGAGAGCCTTTTTTGCATCAGCTGCTTCTCTTACAAATTATCCCATAGTCTCTGATGTTGGAGTACAGTTGCAGGTTTATACTGAGAAGATCATGAACAATAGAAGGAAACTATCATAACACAAAAAATAACTAAGAAAACTATAAGCATTGTTTTGTACTGTCTATCCTTCGTTTCTACAGATCTTTATGCTCTCCAACAATAACAACAACAAGCAAACAACCAAACAATTAAATCTCACCTGCTTGTTTGTATTTCACTCTCAAGTAATATGAATACGTTGTGGCTTTCTTGGCCTGGGTTTGACTTTGCTGACTAGATAAGGATCAGCTTCAATGCCTTATGCAGAATGAGGATGCTATTTTAAAATAGTTGATATTCATATGCGAAGTTAATCCTTCCATACACCAGAGTAGTCAAACAACATCACTATGCAACTACTAAGTTCTATAGAAATATGTTTAGTTGTAGAAAGTTAAATTACAACTCTATCTTCTTCCAGATTATTTCTAAATTCAAAAACAGCAAGGCTCAAACTAATGAGATTTTACTGTATGGTAGCGTCTTCTCAACTGAGCTTCTATTTTGTTTTGTTTTTTTCTCACTTCTTTTCCCCTCTTGTCTGTGATGTTGATGCCCATGTCTTACAGAGTAGAAGGTTTTTCTAGCTATAACTTTTTGGATGCAGACCACCAGACCTTTTTTCCAAGGAACCTTTGGGTGGGTTCAAGCTATCAGATTTTCTACTAGCTTAACTGTTTGCATGCTGTTTGCATGCTTAACTGTTTGCAAAACCCAGAGACTCCATAAAATACACAAGAAGGCCCTAATTCTACTCATTTTCCCAAACCTTAAAGAAGTGATTCAAATTTGCTTTGTGGAAGCCATACCACTACCATATTGGAGAGTGAACTCCAAACCCCATCAGGCACCCTCAGCTCTTCCTTGTCCTCTCCAGAGTAGAGAATCTCAGAGAAACCATGCAGTTTGCAATGGATAATTATGACCAGGTAAATGCCAATATCCTAGGGCTCTCTCTTGCCAGAGTTCTCCCTGCCAGTTCAGACCACTGCTGTCCTATCCGCCAGGCTGAGTGCCCAGCATAAAAAAATCTGCAGTCCAGGTTTACAAATCCTTAACTAGGGGATATTCATTTCCAACAACAAGTGTTCTTTTTTTTTTTTCCACATTATAAAAAGATTTGCTCCAGGGTCTCTTTAAATAAAAGTTCCCTTAGTGGTTTGAATTAGTTTTTCATTTGCCAAAAATTGAATTACAAATAACTCTTCCACAATAGATGTATTATGTAAAGCCAAGTAGAGCTAAACTAATTAGCCCAGAAGCTCAGAAGTTGGAGACCTTGCATATAAAACCTATTTGCACTGGCTGAAGATCCTATGTATCAAGTCCACAGGGCCCTTGTGAAGTCAGCTGTTGGAATATATAATAAAGGTAAGTTCATTGAATGCTAACTCAAACATGACCAGTGAAATAGCGACATGTTTTCACTACCAGATACATGTCTCTGCAGACCAAGAGTAAATGTTTGGTAAATATTTGATGAAAGAATAAATAAACAAATGAATGTTAACCCTCCTTAAAGCAACTTGCTCAAGGTGAGTGGTCTCATCTGTCACATCAAGTACTAGTGATCAGAGTAGATAATTTCTAAGGTCCCAGGAATGCTAAAACACTTTTTTTTTCCCCTTTTATTTAAGATTTTTATTACGGATTGAGTAAAAGTTTACAGGACAGATTATCAGTTTAATATTCAACAAATCATACACTTTGTTTCATTATAATGATTATAATCCCTTCATGTACTCTGGTAGCGTAGTGGTTATGAATCAGGCTGCTAACCTCAGGGTCAGCAGTTTGAAACGACCAATTGTTCCACAGGAGAAAGATGAGGCTTTCTGCTTCCATAAAGATTTACAGCCTCGGGAACCCTGTACAAGGTGGCTATGAGTTGGAACCAACTCCATGGCACATAACCACCACCACAATGTACCATCAGTTAACAGTGTTTCTCTCTAATCACTCTACCTCTTTTTTTTTTTTTTTTTTTAAACACTCAGGCATATGTAATAGTTTACACCACCAAAGGGCACATTCTGCAAGTCTGCCTCTTGGCCATCAGCTCTTAGTCCCTGTCTTCCCATGAATCTAGAGTCCTCAGCTGCTCCCCATCTCTGCCTCCATCTCTGGTGTTCCTGCTTCTCTGGATAAGGTCTCGCATTCCACTTGTGCTCCTCTCCCTTTATGATCGATCCTAGGGTCCTTTGTATTTGACTGTAAGATCAACCACTCCCCTATTTTTGTTACAAAACTTCTACATTTACAATTGAGACAGTCACAATTAGTCATGATAAAAATTACTCTCTATTGAATCATAAGAATCTTATCCCCGTCTCTGTTAACCAGATGACCCATCTAGACAAGATGAAAACTATTCAGCAGGGACTTTTTCTTTCCCCACACACTGTTAAACTAAGCTCCACCTTGAAACCTTGTAAGCCAGTCACTTTGTGCCTTTATCGACCCCTGATTTTAGGTACCCAATATCTAAGTTGCCTATTCCTATTTACCCTGTGTGCAGAGGCGATAGCATTGATACTTGATGTGAAGACTCCTTCCCTCTCCGTTGGTGTTTAGGGTTACTACCTCCATGAGTATAGGTCAGGTTCATCAAATTGTAGCAATTTACCCTTGTGTCCTTTATCAAAAATTGTTTCTTTTTTAAATCTTCCTCTACTTGAGTTCTGATTATCAAATCATCGAGGCTGGGTCAAATGGGTACTATCTGTATGTTTGGGTGTTCTTGTACATCTCCCCTAACTTCATATCAGATGGATGCTTCACTGTCAGCTCTAGCCCTCCGTGGCTATGGCCTTGTCTCACCACACTTTGGACCAACCAGCCCTTCCTCTTCTCTCTCTCATCTCCAGGTCAACGGAAGTCAATAAACTGTGGTTGAACTCAGCCCATTTCTTCATTGCTGCCTTTACCCCACCCCTCTTCCATTCACAAGTAGAACAATGTGGTAGCCAGCAAGTTTACATGCCTGCTCATGTGTTCCCTTTAAGTTTCAGTCTTAGAGGGGGATTTATCCCGAAGGAACTTGATTGCTTGCCTTGATGGTTTCCCGGTGAACAGCTTGCTTGTTCTTGTAGTAGCCAGTCATCCTGCTATTTTTGTTTTGGGTTTTTCCTGCTGATCTTTCTTTGAAGATGTATATTCTGTCACTCTAGCTGTTCCAGGCTTTATAGTGGGGATGTCCCACTTCAGAAGGTTCTGGATGGGACTCAGGATTCCACCTAAGGTCCTACAGTCTGCAAAGCCTCAGCAAGAGGCTTATTTTACTTGGCAAGTTCTAGAACCCCTTTTAGGTATTGCAATTCAGTTATAGTCTGAAGACAGGCTTACAAGTTTTCTGTAACCATGTTTCGCAATATTCCTTTCTATCCCACTTAAGTGTCTATTTTACAATAGTAGGCAAGGGAAACCAATATTCATAAGACAGTCAAGCATCTTAGTATTATTTCCCCTCTTCAAATTACGCCTAGATCCCTGTTGTTCCAAGGTTGAGCATGCATCACAATTTACCTGTCCCACTTAGGCCATGCAAACTTGTCTCAGTGTTCCCCTACCTACCTTGTTCTCCCACTTCTTGTATTGCCCTCCCCAACACCCAAACTATGATATGTCTGCCCCTACCCTGAGCTCCACCGTTGCCTCTCTCTAGCTCCCCCTAAACCCCGCACCCAAACCCCATTGTTGTGGTTACCTTATATTCCATTAACTTTTTCCTACATTTAAGACAGTCTATTTTATCCTGTAATCTACCTGACCTTCTCATCACCTGGATCTCTGTTTCTCTGTGTTTACTATCTTCTTTCATGTTGTAATTGTTTTGATCATTGTCTGACCTCCCATATTTTCTGAATTTGTTCTTAATAGTTTTATTCTGTTCTCGACTCCTCCATTTGTTGATTGAGTTCCGGGTGATGCTGCCACATACGTGAATCTTGTGTTGTCTGTTTTTGTTGGTTCTCTGTCCATAGAACTCCATTTGGGGTGTTTTTCATTGCAGGGCTGGCTTTGGCAAAATCCCTTAGCTTCTGTTTATCCTAGAATGTTTTGATTACACCATCATATTTGGTGGACAGCTTTGCTGGGTAGAGGATTTTTGGTTGGCAGTTATTTTCTTTCAGGGTCTTATATATGTCTCTCCATTGCCTTCTTGCCTGCATAGTTTCTATTGAGAGATCCGAGCTTAATCTGGTTTGCTTGTCTCTGTATGTTACACTCTTCTTTTCCCTACTTGCTTTCAAAATTCTGTCCTTATCTTTGATTTTGGAGAGCTTGATTATTATATGTCTTGCTGATTGTCTTTTAGGGTCTATCCTTTCTGGGTTCGTTGAGCTTCTTGAATGTTTATCTTTTCGCTTTTCAGGATGTTAAAAGAAATTTTCTTTCAGAAGCTCTTCAATTATCTCCTCTGTGGACTTGCGTGATTCTTCCTATTCTAGAATGCTGATAATTCTTAAGTTATTCCTCTTCATGCTGTCCAACATGAATCTTAGACCTTCAGATTTTTTTTATCCTTTTTTCTACTTGTTCTTCTCTCTTAGTAGTATTGAGAGATTTATCTTCCAGCTCACTAGTCCTGGCTTCTATCTCTTCAATTCTATTCCTTTGCACTTTCAGTGTATTGTCCATTTCTGATATTCTATTGTTAATCATTTGGACCTCTTTCTGTAGGTTTTGAAATGTTTCCAATGCTGTATCTATCTTATTTGATTGCTACTGTAGCACTTTCCTGACTTCTTAATTATTTTTCTCAACTTCATTTTAAAGTGTTTTAAAACCATTTATAATCATTTTTCTGAATTCCGTCTCTGACATTTCCAAAGCTTGTCCTCCTTCCAGTATGGAGTATAGGTCTACCTCCAGCTCATTTGTTTCAGTCACTTTATCTCGTTTCTGGACATGTGCTGACATGGTAATCTGTTTCTGGTTTTGGGGCATATTCAGTAGTTAGCTGTGGACTTAATACTTAGATGGATGTTTGTTTTGGCATTTTTTATGCTTTCTGATTGCCTCCAGGTAGATGTGATCAGGGGATGCACTTCCCTTTTCACTCTTCTTCCTGAGAAATTTCAAGATGCTACTAATGGTTGTTGTGATGTAACTCAAGATTTAATTTTCAGCCTGTTTCTTTTTCAGTCTGCCTGTCCTGCTCCACAACCCCTGTTCAGGCCTTTTTCCTAGTGTTAAACAGTTCAGGGCCAGTTGTGGCCATTTTGTGCTGACATTTGGTTTTAAGTGGAAACTGTCCCTTTGTATTTTTAGGAGATCTGTGAGCATGTGTAATAGAACCCTCCGGGGGTAGGGGTGGAGCATCCACTCACTCAGGCATCCCCTCTATGCCAGAATGGAGGTACGCAGACAGCGAGAGACCAATGAACAGATAAAAAAATGAATGCCCACACCTTTATCTTTGCCATTCTGTCAGACGTCTGTGACTGCTCTGATCCTTTCTCCATTTGGTTTTATTCAAGATGGCGGCTCAGGGAGTAGCTGAGCGTCTTGAATTAGAAAGCACTGGATTTCTTGCTTCTGTTACAAATTCCACTGGCTGTAAGCCTTCCAACTTTCTAAATATTCCTTTATGTGGCTCAGAGTTCTGGGACCATCTCCTGAGTCTACTTGCTCCAGTAATCTGTGTTGTTGCTGACAGAGCTCCTCACTGCATGTCTACCCGATCTGCCTTCATGTTTGTTCTCTCCTAAAAGACTTTTGAACACTTTTTTTCATATTTCTTGGCCTTTAAAATCCTCAGATTATCAAATCAATATGCTTTGACAGGAAGTATTTGGGTAACAAATTCCTTAAGATCCAGTACATGCTGGGATGACAAAACAACTCTTCCGTAGGCCCCCACCCCATTCTTCTTCTGGATTCACTTCAGAGACTGGGATTTTCAGGGCAAGTTACTTCACTTTGCAAGTAGCTCAGATTATTACAATGGAAAGAAGAGTGGCAAAAGCTCTTCTGTGGGTTACACAGACTGTAGGAGGAGGCAAGCTTGAACTTCAACAGACAGGCCTATAAAAGTGAGCAATAGCACTTTTGAGGAAAGTACTCCTCAGAATAATCAACCATACAAGACCAAATGGGCAGTATTTACCCAAAAAACAAGTTCAGAGGCAGGAAGGGGCCAGAAAGAAGGACACATGGAAATGGGGAACCCTAGAAGGAACAGGAAGAGTGATGGGAATTTCAACTAATGCCATGAAACAAAATGTGTTTAACTGTTGAATGGAAAAATAGTTTGCTCTGTAAACTTTCACTGAAACCACAACAAAAAGTTCAAAAAGAAGCTGATTGCAATAGCAGGCCCCACGCTCCCTCTAAAAAAGCCTGAGAAAAAGAGAAAACCCCTAAGCCCTTGGTGTTACTGCAGGAAACAGAGGAACTAGAGGGCACCCTCATGGACTTGGCCCAACATGGGTGTTCTATTTTCTCTTAAGGACAAAGGCCTGCTTCACTGGTAGTCTGTGCTAATCCACCCCCCAAAACCTGCCCCCACCCCCCGATTTGTGTCCTGCTGCTGTCAGAATTACAAGCCTGCTGTTCCATTAATTAGCAAAGTTAAAATGCTCTGCATCTATCAGGGAAGTAAAAATTACCACCGCCATCTCCCCTGGATTCTCGGCACATTCTCCTAGTCAACATTTCCCATGTTGGAAAATGCCAGTCATACTAACTCTTGCTCCCAGATCCATGCAGCAAAGACAGGACCACCAATATATTTTGTGTCTTTTAGATGGCACCGACTTCTTTTCCTCTTTGACCCTAAAGGTTGATTCAGTCATCCAATTCTGTTGATTTCTCCTTTCAAATCTCCCTCTTGCCATTCATGTCCTGTGCACAGCTTCCCTGATCTACCCATCACACTTTGTCTGACCTCCCCATCAAGTTGAGTTTTTCCCAGACTGTACCTCATACTCTATCACTCATGAATGGCATTTATATGTTTTCCTTTTACCCCCCATTAACTGAAACTGAGTCCTTAGGGTAGGAACGATGTCTTATTTGTTGTATGTGCCTGGCATACAAAAAGGGTTCAAGATCATTTTAATACCTCAACTAAAAGACAAATAATTCAATTAAAATAATGGGCAAAGAACATGAATAGACACTTTACCAAAGAAGACATTTTGGTGGCCAATAAACATCTGAAAAGGACCTCTGGTAGTGTATTGGTTACAAATCGGGCTGTGAACCTTAAGGTCAGCAGTTCAACACTACCAGCCACTCTGCAGGAGAAAGATGAGGCTTTCTGCTCCCATAAAGATTTACAGCCTTGGAAACTCTGTACAGGGTTGCATGGGTTGGAACCGACTTGATGGCACTTAACAACAACAACAACAACAACAACAACAAACATATGAAAAAATGCTCAAAATAATTAGCCATTGTTGTTGTTGTTAAATGCCATCAATTTGGCTCCGACCCATGAAGACCCCGTGTAGGGTTTCCAAGAAGAGACTGCTGGGTTTGAATCTTATGGTTCAAACTGACCTTGCAGTGCATTATCCTGCAATACCACACCACGACTCCTCATTAGCCACTGTGGAGTCAGTACTGACTCATAGCGACCCTGTATAAGGCTCCCGAGATTGTAAATCTTTAGGAGAGCAGAAAGGCTCATCTTCCTCTGGTGGAATGGCTGGTAGTTTCCAACCGCCGACCTTCAGGTTAGCCACCCAACTCATAACCACTACGCTACCAGAGCTCCTTTCTTTAGCCATTAGAGAGACACAAAGCAAAACATAAGATATCATCTTACTCCAGTATTAATAGCAAAGTTCC
Organism: Chrysochloris asiatica; assembly: GCF_000296735.1. Classification (NCBI taxonomy): domain Eukaryota; kingdom Metazoa; phylum Chordata; class Mammalia; order Afrosoricida; family Chrysochloridae; genus Chrysochloris; species Chrysochloris asiatica. The sequence continues at coordinate 3,786,158 of NW_006408648.1, read as the reverse complement.
AAAAATCCCCAGGAAAAACAAATGCTGACTGCAGTGTGGAGAGACTGGGCCCCTCTTACACTGGTGGTGGGACTGTAAAACAGTGCAACCCCAGTGAAAAACAGTATGGCAATTTCTCAAAAAGTTGTTAAATATAAATACTGTATGACCCAGCAATCCTTCTACTTGGTATATATCCTCAAGAAATAAGAGCTGTGATAAGAATAGATATATGCAGCACTGTTAACAACAGCAAAAAGATGGAGACAGCCTAAATGCCCAGCAACAAAAGAATGGTTACGCAAACTTCAGTACACACACACAATGAAATATGCAATATTGAAGAATAACAAAGAGTCTGCAAAACACTTGACAACATGGCTAAACCTGGAGGACATTATGCTGAATGAAATTAGTGAATCACAAAAGGACAAGTGTTGCATGAGACCAGTGTTGTAAAAAGTTAAGAAAAGATTTTCTTGCTAGATAAAACATCCTATGATGGTTACAATGTGGGTGGGGGTTTGGGAGGAAGGTAAATGACAATGAATAGAGGTAAATACTGTTAACTGAAAAAAGAAAAAAACATTCAAGAAAGAGTGGATTGAAACTGAGCACACATAGGTCCTAAGAAAACAGTCAAGTGTGGTGAGTTAGACATGATTAATCAGGGCATCCTGGTCTGTAAATGATGGCCTTTGAACTACACTTTGATCCCCACAGCCCCACTTCATAGTCTGCTCAGGCTTCAAGGGCTATGGTATGGTAGAGGAAGTTGGAGCATATGGCCTCTACTGAGGTCAGTGGTAGAATGTGTGGGCAGGTGGCACTAGAACTTAGTTACTTTTGACCTTTTCCCCAAACTCCAAGAGAGGCAGGAAGAATTTCTTTTTGTGAGTTACCTCCCGGAAGCTTGCCAAGCTAGTAGCAGGTGAATGGATTATGTAAGAACCAACAAAGATCCGATATGGAACTGAGTAATAAAGGGAAGAGACTTAGGACTAAAGTAAAGCCCTTGGGAGAAGACACTGTCAATGAAACTGGGTTTGGCAGGAAGTCTATTAGTGATAGAGGCAATGATCTTGTCTCCCTTCACCTCATTCTCCCTTCTCTCCTACATCCTATTCTATGTGAACACAAGAGAAGAAGAGAGCGATGGCAAGAGTGAAAGAAAATGTTAGGGAAATAGGGTGAGAGAAAGAGATGAAGAGCTGGAGAGAAACACATATGCAGATGGAGGTGACTGTTCTTGTCTCCTCTTTATAGATGCTAATGAGCTATTGAGGAAACCGGCTGTTGGAAAACTCCTCCAGTGACTATAAATATGTTCCTTGCAGTTCTCCTTAAAACAACTACCACCAAGGCAGAACGTGTGTGTTGAGAGGAAGATATAAATCTGGCAGAGAAGAGACTGGGCAGCATGGAGAACCACATGCCTCTCCCCATCCTGGGAATCCATCACTAAGGTCCCCACAGCTATCACTTACCACTGACACCCACAAATGTCAAGCCAGCCCCAGCAGTCTCCTCCCGCCCCAGGCAGCAATCATGGAGGCAAGACAGTGTGGCAGGGTTCTGCTCCCAGGCACCAGGCCACGGAGCTTCTAAGCTAAGGAAATTCATGAGTCTCAGCTAACCTGATTTCGAGGCAAACCAAACCCAAACCTGTTGCCATCAAGTGAATTTTGCCTCATGGAGACCCATGTTTTAAAGAACAGAACTGTACTCCACTGGGTTTTTAAAAGAGGAAGGGAAAACCACAAGGACTCCTCTTTTGGAAGTTGCTAAACACCAAATGGACCTGGCTTTAGGAACAGTGAGGCAGTAGCCACAGGTGTATGATGATAACCAGGTTGGGCAGTTTTGATTACTACAGAGATGCCGGTAGCACTGTACTTGGACTTCACTCCTTACGATAACCATTTTCTGACCTGCACTATAGTTAGTTGTGTACCTTCCCTCACTCCTCCACCACCGTCTGAATGGTGCTGATTTCTCCTTCTCTGCAGAGCACATGGCAGGGACCACAAAGTACCGTCATTGCCTGTGGCTACAACAGGCTTTCTAACTCAACTTGAAGCTCCCTTAAGGATAGGCACTGGGTGTTTGTCTTGGTATCGCCAGTGCTGGTACACAGTTGGTGCTTAATGAATGACCCAGGGACCAAATCTTACACATACATGATGCATTGGTGCCACAGTGCCTTCCACACAGAAAGTGCTAATAAATTCTCCTTCACCCCTCCCTCCTGCGATTGTTTTGATCTCAAAACTCTTTCTCCCTGCTTCACTCTTCAACAAGAATTTTAATTGTGGCCAACTTTAACATTAACTTTATACAGTCAATATGAGATATAAAGGCCTGGTTAATGGGCTACTTTTGAAGAGCAGAAATTTGTAACACTTGCCATCACTAAATTAGCTCCACTAAAGATCACTAATAATTAGCACTTTAAATGTGGGTAACACCTCTCTAAGCCCAGTTAATGAGCAAACCTTTTCTGTTTATTCTTCACAAGATTTAATATTAGTCTGAGTTGAGACCTCAGCTGCAATACACACAGACTCCTTCCTCCCACCCTCCCCAGAAATGCTGACACTGTTCAGTGTAATTTACACACAAGAAAACAGCCACTTTAGAAGTAATTATACCCACTCTCTACTTTTTTTTTTTTTTACCTGATTCTTTCATAACTGGTCAGACTATTTAAACTGTTCATACTTCATGGTATTAATGGTGGTTGTAGATTTCTTGTTTTTTTGTTTTTTTTTTTTTTAATTACAATGAGTATTGTTCTTGGATGGGCCCTTAAAGTAACAAAGAACATTAACCCTTTGGTGATGAATATGAGTCAGCTGTTGAACACTGGTGGTATATTTGCTGCTATAATATATTTAGAGAGAGTTACCAGAGGATCAAGTCCTGGTGGACTGATAACCCACCAACAGCTCCTAGGAAACCCTGTGCAGGGTTGCTATGAGTTAGAACTGATTCAAAGGCACTTAACAATAAACAACAACAACAATGACCAAGAGGGTCAGAGGCAAATATAGAGAGAACTAAGACTTACAAAAGGATTGACCCTTAGGAGGACCACTACTCTAATCCCTCCTTCCTCTTTCCCAGTGTGCATATCAATGATCCTCAGTTTGTTGTTGTTGTTATTGTTATTCTTAAGTGCTGTGGAGTTGGTTTTAACTCATAGGGACCCTGTATAGGGTTTTCAAGGAGCAGCTTGTGAGTTTGAACCACCAACCTTGTGGTTCAAACTGACCCTGTGGTCCAGCGCTTTATCCCACAGTGCCACACCAGGACTGCATAGCATAATAACTTTCAAAACCCTGGTGGCACAACAGTTCAGAGCTCACTGCTAACTGAAATATTGGTGGTTCAAACCCACCCAAAGGCTCTACTGGAGAAAGAGCTGGTGATTTGCTCCTGCAAAGATTAGTTTCTAAGAAAATGTTATGGGGGCAGTTCTACACTGTGATATGGGATGACTGTAAGTTGGAATCACCTCAACAACATAGTAACTTTAGTTAAAGATGAATTACTGATTTGAAAAGTCAGCTCTGGGTTCTGTCACTATGGAAGGCACTCTGGCAGACATCCAAACATGAAATACCCCAGCACCTCCCTGATGGCTCTGCCCTCTATCTGCATTTCTCATAGCCTGAAATCCACATGTGTGGTAGTAAAGCAGCAATGTCCTACTCCAGAACTCAGAACAGGAACCCCTCAAGGGCAGTTCCTGGATCAGCTCCACTCACCCACAAGTCTAGAGCTTCTCCCTGCTCTGGTTTCCATTCTATCTGATTCCACAACTATGCCATCTCTTTCCCAGTCTCACTACCAGGCCTGTCAGTGGGACAATGCCAGAGGGACACACAGAGCACAATCTTGACACAAGCCTGTCACAGACATGAGATGACTACTGCCAAAGTATTAACCAGGTTACTGAACTGTAGATGCAGGCCCACAGACGAGAAGGACCACAGTCAAAGGTCATATTATGAACCTACACAGAGCTAACTAAGCACCTTTTTCCAGGACATGTGTTGCTGTCCTTGGTCCTGAGCTAACCTTAGTTGCTACCTGGAGTGGTTGCTGTTCAGCCTATCCTAGCTTTTGTGAACCCAGTGAGAAAGAGGCACAGATGAAGGAGACATTAAGATATATCAGGAAGATAAGCATTGAGGGGCACAGGCATAGAAAGATACTGGAGAAAATAAAAAGATTTGTTTTGGTATTGTTTTCAAATAATTGTAGTAATCAAGAAAGAAATATCTATGGACATATCCACAGACACAAACATATATAGCTCCCATGGAAATGAGAGATCATGAAACCCCTATGTCCCCCAATCCTAAATTTGCAATTCTGGATAAACTTGTGAGCCATATTGAAAGTGGGTGGGTTGGCTTTGGAAATATTCTTAAAATTTTTAAAAAACAGTTTTAAAATCTCTCTTTAAGCTATTGCCATTGGTATCTAAACATTGTACAATTTAGTTCAATAAACATTTATTGAGCACTACTATGTGTCCTGGTGTGACACTGTGGGTTAATGCACTGGACTCAAGGGTCACTTTGAACCACAAGGTCAGTAGTTCAAGCTCACCAGCCATTCCTCAGAAACCCTATACTGGGTCACTATGAATTGGTACAGGCTCAATGGCACTTGACAACAACTATTTGTCAGGCAAAGTTTCAATCACTGTGGATACAAAACAAACAAGACATGGTTATTAATCTTGAGGAACTTTTAGGGGGAAGACACATCAGCATGTAATTTCAATATTATATGAATAATTAAATGACATAGATATACATGATAGACAAATATTCAGAAAATCCCAAAGGGAATAAAAAAGTCCAGGAATAGGAAAGCCTCTAAAAAGTGAAAGACCAGAAGCTACAGCAGAGCAAAAGGGCTATAGGGTGACTAGCAAGGTCTTAGGTTGGACAATCCAAAAGCAAGTACAGAGATCTTTCTGGTGGGGACTAAGACATGGTGGGTTTCTCATGACTTAGAACCCCTATCAGAGTTATAGAAAGATGAGCAAGGATTCTGACCTGAAACCCCTTCTGGATCCATGACTCTATGATTAAGATTAGTGTCAGCAGAGGGAGTCTGTAAACTTATTTAAGGAGATCCCCATGGCAGTATAAGCAGGAGGTCCTCATGTGTTCCTAGTTAGAAAGCCCCAGCAAGGCATGCCTGGCCACTATCTGAAAAACAAACTATATCCTGCACGAGATAGTGAGCGTCTCCAGGACAGCACATCTTGAGAGTCAGTTTGTGACTTTGGGTACAGCAAACGCTTTGGAATCATACAGAACTAAGTCTGACTCCCAGCTCCAACATTTCTTAGTTGTGTTCCCTTGGACAACTTATTTAACATCTCTGGGTCACTGTTCTCATCTGAGATAAGGGCATCTACCTCATAGCCTGTTGTGATGATAAGAGAAGAAATCTCTGGGAAGGCACCAGGCATATAGTTGATGCTAAGTAAACATAATAGTGAGCTTTGGTAGCATAGTGGTTATGAATTAGGCTGTGAACTGCAGGTCAGCAGTTGGAAATTGCCAGCTGCTCCGCAGGAGAAAGATGAGGCTTTCTGCTCCTGTAAAGATTTACAACCTCGGAAACCCTGTACAGGGTCACTATGGGTCAGAACCGACTCGACAGCACTTAACAACAACAACAATTAAACATAATGCTCCTTCCTTCTTCCTAGTTCATCTTGCTATGCTCAGTATGTTGCCTAAGACATAGTTGTGGTTGTTATTATTAGCTGCTGTTAAATCAGTCCCAGAGTCTTGGGGTACCCATGCACAACACAACGAAATGCTGCCCAGCCCAGATTCCATTCCCATAATTGGTTGCAGATCAGACCTTTGTGATCCATTGGGTTCCGTTGGCTGATTTTCAGAAACAAATGCACAGCCTTTTCTTCCTAGTCTATTTCAGTCTAGAAGCTCTGTTGACACTTGCTCAGTATCATAGCAACATGCAAATCTCCACTGAAAGGCAGGTAGTGGTTGCACATAAAGTGTACTGATGAGGAGTTGAAATCGGTCTCCCACAAGGCAGCAATAATTTGGCCACTGAACCACCAATGGTCCCTCTTCCCCACAGTACATAGTGGTGCTGGTGGTGGAGGTGGCTATGTGCCATGGATTTTGTTCTGACTTATAGCAGCCCTGTATAAGGCTTCCACGGCTGTAAATCTTTACAGGAGCAGAAATCCTAATCTTTCTCCTGTGGAGTAGTTGGTAGTTTCAAACTGCTGGCCTTGTGGTTAGCAGTCCGACTCATAATGCATTATGTTATCAGAGCTCCTTCAGTACATAGTAGATGTTAAATAATAAGTGTTGATTATGTGGATGAACAAATGAGTAAGTAAACAAGTAAGTGAATGGAGCAAACTCAGGAAACTACAGCTAAAAAGTGTCTCCTCACCTTCCTACCACACACCTGTAGGCCCATGCTGTTCACATCAATCTGTGTGGTCCCTATGACTTTCTATTAGTTCTTTCCCCTACTGAAACTAAGGAGCTCTGGTAGTGTACTGGCTTATAAATTGGGTTGCTAACTGCAAGTTCAGCAGTTCAAATCTACCAGCTGCTCCTCAGGAGGAAGATGAGACTTTCTGCTCCTGTAAATACTTACAGCCTCAGAAACCCTATACAGGGTGACTATGAGTCACAAACAACTTCACAGCACATAACCACCACCACCATCACCAAATCTGGGCTACTTGGTAAGCACTCTAACACCTCCTGTTCCCTTAGCCAGACACTTAAGAAATTTAATAATTAAATTATTGTAGTTATGATACTATCTGCATACAGCATTTTAAAAGAAAACTTAGTTAATATTTAGGACAACTGTTACACAGAGGTTTACTCTGGTGTGATTCTTTGGCAATTTTTTTTTTTTTAACGGCTATTATTCATTTGTTAGTACTAGTCATTTAAATTAAGGAGCCCTGGTAGCATAGTGGGTTACAAGTTGGGTTGCTAACTGCAAAGTCAGCAATTCGAATCCATCAGCCACTCTGAAGGGAGAACGATGAGGCTTTCTGCTCCCATAAAGATCTATAGCCTCGGAAACCCTATACAGGGTCACTATGAATTGGAATCAACTCAACAACACACTACCACCACCATCATTTATTTATATTAGTATACTGAACAAATAATCCAAGAAGCTGGATTATATGAAGAAGAACATAGCACCAGGATTGGAGGAAGACTTATTAACAGTCTGAGATATGCAGATAACACAACTCTGCTTGCTAGAAATGAAGAGGATATAAAATACTTATTGATGACGATCAAAGACTACAGATTTCCATAGGGATTTGCACCTCAATGTAAAGAAAACATAAATCCTCACAACAGGACCAATAAATAACATGATGATAAATGGAAAAAGATCAAAGTTGTGAAAGACTTCATATTGCCTGGATCCACAATCAACTCTCATGGAAATACCAGTGAAGAAATCAAATGATGCATTGCATTAGGCAAATCCGCTACACAAGACTTCTTTAAAGTGCTAAAGAGCAAAGATGTCAGTTTGAGGACTAAGGTGCATCTGACCCAAGCCATTATATTTTCAACAGCCTCATATGCATATGAAAGTTGGACAATGAATAAGGAAGACTGTAGAAGAACCAATGTCTTTGAATTACGGTGTTGGAGAAGAATATTGAAAGTACCATTGACTGTTAGAAGAACAAACAAATCTGTGTTGGAAGAGGGACAGCCAGAATGGTTCTTAGAAGCAAGGATGGTGAGACTTCATCTCTTGTTTTTATACATGTTGTCAGGAGGGATCAGTCCCAGGAGGAGAACATCATGCTTGGTAAAGTGAAGGGTTAGTGAAAAAGAGGAAGCCCTCCAATGAAATGGATTGACACAGTGGCAGCAACAATGGACTCAAACATAACAACTGTGAGGATGGTGCAAGACTGGGCAGGGTTTTATTCTGTTGTGCACAGAGTCACTATGAGTTGGAACTGACAAGACAGCACCTAACAACAGCAACAACATTCATCACAGAGAAATTTGTCTTATGGCTAAAATAACTAAAGCCCAAAGGGGCTGTAAAAGGAAAACTCCATTTTTCATTAATTTTTATTTAAATATTTTCCATATAACCAAATACAGTGTATGCCAGGAACGTAAGACATTAAAGAAGATCCAGGTAAAATAAAATTCAAATAAAATCAACATGTTTTGGGGTTAAGAAGCTAAAGATCATAGCAGATGCCTGTTGAATGAGTCTCTAAGTACTTACTATGTGAAAAGGAACCACGGGAGGCACCATACTTAGCCAAATACTTGGCTGCTAAGCAAAAGGCCAGTGATTTAGGCTCACCAGCAGCTCCAAGGAGAAAAGACTTAGCATTCTGCTTTCTGAAAAATTAGTCTTAGGAACCCTGCGGGGCAGTTCTACTCTGTTCTATGCTGTTGTTTTTAAGTGCTGCCAAGGCGGTTACGGCCCACAGCGATCCTGCATAGGGTTTCCAAGGAGTGGCTGGTAAGCTTGAACTGCCAGCCTTGTGGTTCAAACCAACTTTGCAGTCCTGCGCATTAACCCTCAGTGCCACACCAGGACTCTGTTCTATAGGGAAGCTCTAAGTCAGTATCAATTTGATGATATACAACAAGAACAACGTGAAGACATTTTCAACTAGACTTTCATCTTGAAAAAGAAATGAAAATAATTTTTTAAAAAAGATAATGGATTGGGTTTGTCCTACCAGATATGAACATATATTTTTGAAGATGAACATAAACAAAAATTAACATACAAATGAATGGAATCTGTGGCATAGCTCTAATACAGACCTAGCTATTCGAGTACCAAATATATGATAAGGAGAAAACAAAATCTAAGTCAATGAGGAAAAGCTAAATTATTTAGTAGATTGTATTAGAAATAATAACTACACTATAATCTATGAAAGCATGAACCTGTGTAAGGCAGAAACCTGTCAGAGAAGGAAAACTCACTGGGTGTTTATGAGGTTGTTGTTGTTAGGTGCCATCGAGGAGGTACTGACACATAGAAACCCTATCCAAAACAGAATGAAATACTACCTGGTCCTGGGCTAACATCACAATCATTGCCACGCCTGAGCCCATCACTGCCACCACTGTGCCAATTTTTCCAGGTCTCTCAAAGGCAGAAAATTTGAGAGACCTGGAAAAACAATGAAGTCCTTGGGAATTCTGGCTCTCACACTTTCACTGTATTTTGAAAGAAAAAGTAAATTAATTTTTATACCCTTCATATATTCACCAAAAATAAATTTCAGATGGAATAGAAACACAAATCTTAAAAATAACATTTAAAAAATCTTAAGAGAAAAATATGGGTATTTACCTGGTCCTTGAACGATAAAGAACTTTCTAGTACTGAAAACTCTGGAAGAAATAAGTAAACTATTGATGGTTTTGTCTATGTAAAATGCTAACTATGCATCCAATTACAAACACAAGAAGGCAAATGGCAAGCTGGGAAACATATTCACAACAATTAAGACATGGAAGGAATTAACACTACTCTCTGCTTGAAAAACAAACAGACAATATAAATACACATTTCAAAAAAGAAGTAAAAGATGGCTAATAAACAGAAGAAGAAGCAGTCAACAAAATAAGTAATCAAGAAGATGCAAACTAAAACAATGTGATAATGTTTTAAACACATTAAATTTGCAGAGATTTTGAAAAAATCAATAATCCTCAATGCTGTTAGGAGTTCAGTTAGGAGTTCAATGCTGATGGAGTTACCTCCTCCATCTCTCACCCATTATATCCCCACTGTTGCAAGTAAAATTACTACAACTGCTCCAGAAAGCAATTTGGTAATGTGAATTCCAAACTACAAGACTGTATATAAACAATGACCTAGTAATTTCTCCTCTAGATCTTTATCCTAAGGAATTAAAGAGAAATGAGAACAAATATCCAGAGACAAGGGATTTCCTGAACTATTTTTTATTATGACCCCAAACTGATAACATTCTAAATGTCCAAGAGAGGGGAACAGTTATATAAAAACTAGAGATAGCTATAAATGAAACCACATACAGCTGTTAAATGTTTTATTTTTGAGTATTAATGTCATGGAACACTGTCCATAATATATAAAGTAAAAATTAGGATATTGATATATTAATGATAGATATCGGGCTATGAACCTTAAGGTCAGCAGTTCGAAACTACCAGCCGCTCCGCGGGAGAAAGATGAAGCTTTCTACTCCCGTAAAGATTTACACCCTTGGAAACCCTATACAGGGTCGCTATGGGTCGGAACCGACTCGACGGCACATAACAACAACAACATACTATTTATGGTAGGTTGATCCATATGAAATTGAATCAAATTTAAATTGATGCTATTGAAATTATTCCAACTGAATTAGATCCAATTAAATTTGATATATAGCTGCTTCTTTTTTTTTAACCTATAAAAACAGCAATGATACTTTTTTTTTTCCTTTATGCTTTTCTATCTATAATGAATGGAGTCCTGGTGTGGCGCTGTGGGTTAATGTGCTAGACTGCAAAGTTGGTTTGAACCAGTCAGTAGTTCAAACTGACCAGTCACTCCTCGGAAACCATATACAGGATCCCTATGGGTTGGAACTGACTTGACAGCACTTAGCAAACAAAAAATCTACAATAGATATATATTAACAAAATTTAAAAGCTACAAAATTATGTTACAGCCATAGAAAGAAACATGCAACACTCAAATCTATATTAAACAACCTCTCTGCTTTGTCTTCTCTGGATTTTCTAATACTCTGCCCCTTCAGTCTCTTAATCCCCATGCTTGCTTTTCTTCATTTTTGTTTCTGTTTCAACTTCTTCACATGTTTTGCAATTTACACTTTAGAGTAAGTTAATCCCCTAATAAAATGCAGGAGTTCTGGTGTGGGGCTGTGGGTTAATGCACTGGACTGCAAAGTTGGTTTGAAACACAAGGTTGGCGGTTCAAGCTCACAAGTCGCTCCTCAAAAACCCTATACAGGGTTACTATGGTCACAAGTGTCTGAAAGGCAAGTTCTAGAAAGCGTCTGTCTTGGGTTATTAGTCCCTCTTCCTCCAGGTAACCCTCCCAGAATTAGCATGAGAGTAAAGAGATTTCAGAGGGAAGAATATGCTTTGCAATCAATTGTTGTTGTTGTTAAGTTCCATCAAGTCACTTCCGACTCATAGCAATCCTGTATAGGGTTTCTGAGGTGTGACTGGTGAATGTGAACCACCAACTTTGCAGTTCAAACCAATCTTTCAGTCCAGTGTATTATCCCACAGCACTACACCAGAAATAGAAGAAGGGCAGGCAGCATCTTCATTTGAGCCCTGACGAGAACCCTCCCCACTCATTGTGTTACTGGCACTTTTCTAAAACTGGGAATGAGTTTCCTTTTATTGATCCATGGTAGGCTCACAGGTAAAAGACATGGGCCCATGGACTTGGGAAAGGGCAGACAATTTCCCTAAAACACATTGCTGGGGAGACTTATAGGCTTAACCTCAATTACCTTCAGCTTTCAAAGTGACTTGAAGCACTTAATAATAAGTATGGCTTTCAGCATTAAGTATGGATTATACATGAACATAAAGAGAATATAAATTCTTACCAATGGATTTTTTTTTACTTTTAAAGCCATCATTATAATGGAGAGAAAATTGAAATTGTTAAGGACTATTCTACTTGGATCAACAATCATTGCTCATGGAAGGAGAAATTAAACAATATATTGCATTGAGCAAATCTGTTGCAAATAATCTCTCTAAATTTCTAAAAAGCAAAGATGTCACTCTGAGGACTAAAGTATGCCTGACTCACACCAAGGTCTTTCCAATTGTCTCATATATATGCAAAATCTGGACAATTAAAAGAGAAAATAGAAGAACTGATACATTTGAATTGTGGTATTGGCAAACTTTATTGAGTATAGCATGAAATGCCCAAAGAAAAAATACTAAGTGGAATGCTTTGAAGGAGGATAACTGGAATGCTCCTTAGAAGTAAAGATGGTAAGACTGTAACTCACTTATTTTGAACACATCATCTGGAATGGCCAATACCTGGAGAATGACATCAATTTTTGGTAATGTTGTTGTTGTTGTTGTTGTTGTTGTTGTTGTTGTTGTTAGGTGACATCAAGTCAGTACCAACTCATTGCAACCTTACACACAGCAGAACGAAACACTGCCTGATCCTGGGCCAGCCTCATTAAAGTTGCCACACATTAATCCATCGATGCTGCCACTTGGCCAATCCATCTCATTGGGAGTCTTCCTCTTTTTCTCTGACCCT
>NW_006408648.1:3769320-3770600 GCF_000296735.1 Chrysochloris asiatica | reverse complement strand
ATCTTGCAGTCCAGTGAATTAACCCACAATGCCACACCAGTACTCCTGGAAGTTGTCAAAAATAAAATGGAATACAAAAAGGTCTATATCCTAGGCATTGCTGTTACTGTTAAATGCTGTCGAGTTCATTCCAACTCATAGTGACCCTGTACAGGGTTTCTGAGGAGCAACTGGTGAGTTTGAACTACCGACCTTGCAGTTCAAACTAACCTTGTGATCCAGTGCATTGTCCTGCAGCACCACACCAGGACTCCATCTTGTGCATCAGTGAGCTGAAATGGACTGGAATTGGCTGTTTTGCATCTTGCAATCATAAGCTTTACCATGCTTGGAATGAAAATTTGAAGAGGAATGGTATTGCATTCATTGTCAAAAAGAAAATATTTCAATACCTACCTTGAAATACAATGCTGTCTGTGATAGGATATCCATATGCCTACAAGGAAGACCAGTTAATATCACTAATATTCAAGTGTATGCACCAATCTCTAAAGCCAATGATGATGAAATCCAAGAATTCTACCAACTTCTTCAGGCTTAAATAGATCAAACATACAATATATTATTGGTGATTAGAATGCAAAAGTTGGAAACAAAGAGGAATGATCAGAAGTTGGAAAATATGGTCTTGGTGATATAAAGTGCTGGAGATGACATGACTGAACTTTTCAAGACCAATGGCTTACTTATTGCAAATACCTTTTTAAAACAATATAAAAAGCCACTATACATGTGGCCCTTGCCAGATGGAATTTAAAAGAATCAAACTGACTACATCTATGGAAAGAGATGGTGAAAAAGCTCAATATTATCAGGCAAAGCAAGGCTGGGGCAGACTATGGAACAGACCATAAGTACTCATATGCAAGTTCAGAATGGAGCTGAAGAAAATCAAAACAAGAGCAAGAGAGCCAAAATGTTACCTTGAACATATCCCACCTGGATTTAGAAACCATCTTAATAACAGATTTGATGCATTAGACACTAATACTAATGACTAAAGACCAGAAGAGTTGTGGGGTGACATCTAGAACATCATACAAGAAGAAAAACAAAAAGTCACTAAAAAGACAGGATAGAAAGAAAAGAAAAATGGATGTCAGAAGAGATAGTGAAACTTGCTCTTGAATGCAGAGACGCTACAGCAAATGGAAGAAATGAGGGAGTCAAAGAGCTAAACAGAAAATTTCAAATGGTAGCTTGAAAAGACTGTCAAGCAGTATAATGAAATGCACAGACCTGGAGTTAGAAAACCAAAAGGTAAGAACTTGCTCAGCATT